>NC_133659.1:81280611-81581157 GCF_037893015.1 Macrotis lagotis
TTTTGAAATGCTAAAATATTTCATTTTACTATTTCCCTTAGGAAAATTAAAGACAACAATGAAAGTTGAGAAAGATTTCCTGGAGCATGTTGGTGCATTATAAACTGACCTTATGATATATCAATGGCTTGTTTCTCTATATACCCAGCATTTTAATTTTAAATTACTATCATAACTAACAGGAGTCTCTTATCTTCCTATTCAGAACAGGAAATAAAGGGAAGTTAAATGAGAGTAATGCCAATGTGTTTTAAACTAAATGATCTAAATCAGTAGGTACACATCTGTTACAATGGTACACAGTTGCTAATTACAATTCTCAGCAGGCTCAATGATAGTCATTACATTACTTTTTGAAGTTAACTTCTTAACACAGGAAATGCATATGACTGGAGGATGGGTCAGAGATCCTGAAACAAAACGTTGAGTTCTGTTTGATTTAAGAGAAATTAGAAAGGTTTTTCAAGGTCAGTAATTAATCTTTTCCAACTTTCTCATTTAGCAACTTATGAAGAAACAAGAATTTGGGATTTTTTGCTGTTGTTACTTTATTTTTTTCTCCCCACAAATAAGAAAACATTTGAACCCCATTATGAACCCGTTTTTTAGATTTTTCAGAAATGTCAGAAGTATAAGGTTTGTGTATGTGATTTGTTTCTTTTTAATAAAGCTGAGAATATTTACTCAGATTTTATTGCTGGAATGCAAGTAATAACAAAAGCATACTAAGGAACCAAGAAATAACTCATGGGATATCTCCTCTTACCAGCTTTTTATCTGCGTTTATTATTATATGATGATTCCTATGAACATTTCTGCATAAGAAAGGTGCCAAGTTGTCCCTCATCTATAAATTAAAAAATAAACTAGACAGAATTCAGTAGAAAATTCCAAGAGAGTCAAAATCTCCACTCTCTTCATGCAAACCATGATTTGCTACAGAAAACAGTACTATTCTATGTTTATTTTTCTTCTATCAAAAATTGCTACTACTTAACTGATGAATTCTCATTGTTTCAGCAAATGTGGACAGTTTGTTTTATAAGCAAATGCCACTACCCTATCTTGATTGTCTTCATGATAGCAAAAATAAATCATAATAATAGTATCCAATGTTTATAAAGTGTCTTAAGTTTCAAAATACATATATATAATATATATACATATATATATATATATTATTTCAGTTCTCTGAATTAACAAGAAAAATCTTATCCTCATTTTATAGATGAGAAAACTGAGGCTCTGAGAAGTTGTGGCTTAGCCTCTTATAGTAAATATCTAAGGCAAGATCTGAACTCATATTTTTTTACTTCAATTTTGTTACCCTATCCATTCAGCCATCAACTTCACCACATTAGCAAGCTTAAGAGAATCAGAGAATGACTAAAAGATCTAACATTCATCATGCTTAAAGGGCAAAACCCACCCTTCAAAATCCAACTAAAATCTAACCTCCTCCATTAAAAATTTCCCCAGAGACTTCTCTCTTTACTGAAAAATACTGCCATTTACATAGCATCTCAAAATTTTCAAAATGCTTAAATACCTTATTTCATTTGAATGACTGAACATCTCCATTTTGTGGCTGCAACAGAGGTCATCTCTAATTTTCCTAGTTTCCCCTAAGAAAACACACTCAGAGATAATTAATAAGTATTTGAGAAGGTCTTCTAGACTCCAATTCTATTATTCCATCTGCTGAATCTCAATGCTCAGATTCTGATAACCCTCATTTAGTGTTTTTCTAACTCAATTTTTTTTCCATTTCCACTAAATGTTTTATATCACTAAGACTATTCTAGGGTAGGAACCACATTATATAGTATTTTCAGGACAATAGATAGTCAATAAATAATTAATGGTGATCATGAAATATTTCTGTAAAATACATGTACTCTAGGTTATAAAGAAAATCTTTTGGATGACTTCCATGATATGTATGTTGGATTTTACAGCCTGAAGAGTTCTTATTTTATTATAACAATTAATAGGTAGCTCTGTTGTATAAATCCCTAGACCTGAATCAAGAATAACCAAGTTCAAATGCACCTTCAGAAACTTAGTATTTTTATAAACCTGGGAAAGGCAATTCTGCCAACTGCTACAGTTTAACTTTAAAATGGAGATATTAGTAGTATCTACTGCATAGGATTATTGTTAGTCAAATGAGAGAATACTAGCAAAGAACTCTGAAAAACTTCACATGCTATATAAATGCTAGCTAGAAGTATAATGATAGTAATGATTGATAACAACATGAGATTTTACTAGTCACTTTTCATGTATGTTTTTATAATGAAGTCTCCTCAGCAAAACTGAAAATATATCTCAGTAGATGTTTGCAAGTAATAGCAGTATCCTGTATAATGATTAGAGTACTGATATATAAAATGGCCCCAATGTTTCCTTTTTTGTATGTAAATTCTAGCTTACCTTTTAAAGAAGATATCTGTAGAAGCTTAATAATAGAGAAGTGATTATTTTCATTGATATTTTTGATGTCTTTGAGTAAAACCTTGCTAAATGGTCATTTAAATATAAAAAAATGGATATCTATTTTGGGGTTCAAAAATAGGGCAAAATTGAAGAACAATTCTCCTGACCTAAAAATATTATGATTTATGCTGATAAATAAATGATCTATCTAATCATAATATAATTTTTTAAATGTCATGGTAAATTTTGCCTTTCTTTTTAATTCAGTTATCTCTCAAAATATATTATTATTAGAAAAGTATATGCTTTGGAAATAGAAACATATTTATATACACAAACACATGCCTTATATTCTCATTTGAACTATATATAGTCCTGCACTTAACATTGCTTTCCATGTTTAAAAAAAATTATTCCAATTGCCTGAACATGTCTATTAGTGGACATTTGGTTTTTACTAAGAAGCAGCTCTCCCAAGTTTCCACTGGCCCCCCTAAATCTGCCAGTATTATTCTTCTAGTGACCTGGGTCCAAAACATTGGGCATCTATTGATTTCACTTTTCTCCTTTAATCCTTCTATTTAATCAATACTATATTTTCTACATGACTTTTCCTCCAAAATCTCCCTTGGATCTCTCACCATTTCTTTCTCACCATTACCACTGTTGCCTCATTCAGACCTTTATTGTTTTAGGTTATTTTAGGTGTAACAACTATCTTATTCCAGGATACCCCCCCTCTAATTTATTTTTTAAAGATTTTATCAATATATTTTGATTTTTTTCATTGCAACTGTTTCTAGAATTCCATTAAAAATCAAACCTCATAACAAAGAAAAATAGTTAAGTAAAAACACATACAGGGACCAGGCCTGGCAGTAGTCCCTCCTCTCTCCTGGTATTAGGATATTTGCTTCATTATCTGCTTTCCAGAACCATTATTGGTTTTCCAGTTACTCAACTCATCTTTCTTATACTTGCCTTTTCAATTACATTTTTGCAGTTATTGATATATTATCTTTTATTTTGTTTATATCTCTTTGTATCAAATCATTCAAATCATATTATACTTCTCTAAATTACTCATATATGGGGCAACTAGGTGGTGCAGTGAATAGAGCACCAGCCCTGGAATCAGAAGGACCTGAGTTCAAATCTTACTTCAGACACTTAATAATTACCTAGCTGTGTGACTTTGGGCAAGTCACTTAACCCGACTACCTTGCAAAAAACCCTACCCCCCCCCAAAAATGAATGACTCATATCTTAATGCAAAATATTCTATTTATATATTTAATATCTGAACTTTTGAAGTATCTGACCAGCAATAGAATTATTGTATTAGAGTATAATGGCATTTTTCTTTCATAATTCCAAATTGCTTTGCAAAATGGTTCAATTAATTGATAGCTTTTATATTAGTGTGTTTATATGCCTTTCTGTAATCAGTTATATTCCTATGGGACAAAAACTTAAAAAGTCATGATCTATTCCCCTGATTCAATAATCTTGAATACCCTTAATGCTTCAAGTCAAACTTCATCTCTGTAGCTTTGCCCAACCTACCTATATACTTTATTTATCATTATTTACCCTCTGCTTCAGTCAAGCATTCTCTTAACTATTCACAAACATAACATGTTTGTGCCTTTGTACTTTAATTCATGGTCCCCTTGTTTGGAAGTTGTTCATCTTTCCCTTTGCCATTTCAAGTACTTTGATAATGTACAGAGTGAATAGAATACTGGCTTTGGCATCAAGAAGTTTTTTGCTGTTGTTTTTCATTCATATCTGCCTCTCTGTGACCTCATTTGGGGTTTTCTTGAAGCTATTTGCCATTTCCTTCTCTAGCTCATTTTCCAAGTGAAGAATTGAATGCACCAAACAGGAGAAAATGATGTGCCCAGGGTCACATAGCCAGTAAGTGTTTGAAATCATATTAGAACTCAGGAATAGATGTATTCCTGATTTCATACTCAGCACTTTGTCCATTGTACCACCTAGCTTCTCAGGACGATCATTTATAAAATGGGAGCAAAAATAATTAGCACCAATCTCACAGAGTTGTTGTGAGGTTAACATGAAATTTTTGTAAAAGTACTTTGCAAACTTCAAAAAGCTATTTAGATGATGATGAAGAAGGAAAAACAAGAAAGAGAAACAAGAAGGATGAAGAGAAGAAGAAGAAGAAGAAGATGGAGAAGAAGAAGAGGAAGATGGAGGAGGAGAAGAAGAAGATGGAGGAGAAGATGGAGAAGAAGAAGAAGAAGATGGAGAAGAAGAAAATGAGAAGAAGATGAGAAGAAGATGGAGAACAACCAGAGCAGTTCAAATTCTGCTTCCTCCTCAAGAGACTTTTTGGAACTCTTTTAATCCTTCTAAATTTCTTAGAAAATTCAAAAATACTTTTTTTATACTGCATAATTTGCAACAAGCTTATCTTACTCTGTATTGTGCTAACTTTGTTTCCCTAACTAAATAATTGTCTTTGAGAGAAATGAGCATATCAGTTTCTCCCAAAATGCTTTGCCAATTTGGGCAATAAATAGGTTTTTAATATATTTTGATTTATTGGTAGAAATAGGGTTTTGTAGGCTGTGCCTCAAAAAATATATGTTACAGATTATAAGGAATTAATTCATGGGGTTGCTAGTTTTTCAGTTTTGGAATGATGTTATCAAAGCAGCAACTTGAGATTATGCCAAATCATTCATTTCTTTTCCATTTATGTCCATGATAGATTTTTATATACACAAAAGCAAATTCACATGAAAAACTTATGATCTGCACTGTGGACAGTTTTAGATATATGGATCTTTTCCCCAAAAGTCTTTTTAGACTAGTTCATCCTGACAATTTATAAATTACATCATGTTTGTGATATTTGCTGAAAATGTGTGAAACATACAAAAGTAGTGTAATTCATTATTCCCGTAATATGTCACGCTAGATTTGAAAATGCTTTTACATGAGTAGTGTAGAGCTTAAATGAATGGAATGTGAGGATAAATGAGAAAGGCATTAGTGTACATTGACTTCCTTGAAGGAAAGGTTATTGCAAATCTGAGCAGTTATTTGAAACAGGTGTCATTAAATGTTATAACAAATTGTACAAGGGTGTTGGACATTTTGCAGCAGATATTTGTGTTGCAACTGTAGATGGCAGTAATTATGCACCAGAATATCCACACTTACTCCTTCCGACATATCTATTTCATTAGAAGGATTTTTAACTGATTTCAATTATGAACTCCTTATGTGGAACTGAGTCATAGGGCAAATCAGTGTTTCCTCAGAGTGAATAATCTGGAATATCATTGTTATTTGCTGGGCAAGTATGTATTTTACTGGTAAATAGAGTTCTAACAAGCTCATGGTTAAAACCCCATTCACCATAAATAATATCTTGAAAACCAGAGTACAAAGTCCAAATTTTTGAAATATTGAATCTCTCTGTAATCCTTTTGTAGTTTATTGTTTATTATTAGGCAAGATTATTTATTGAGAACTGAAGAAAATTTAGTTGTCACTGAGTCTAAATATAAAAAAAAAAAACAACAAAGCCATAGTGAGTTAAAGACTCTTGCCCAATGGCATAGAAAGTGGTAATGGTAGAATTCAAACTCGTCTTTCTTCTGATTCCAATAATAATCTCTTTAATTTTTAAATCTTTTTCTGTAATAATTTAATAGAGAAAAAACAAATAGCAATTAAAAACATATCTCAGATGTTAAAATTCACTTATAATTAGGGAATGAATAGAGAGTGATTAGAAAACAGCCAAATAATTTGAATTCTTTAGGAAAAGTTACTGTAAAGAGCTGGAATAAATCTATTCTATTTTAAGTGAATCCCCCAAAGCAGGAGTTGCAAACATGATTTCAGATAAAACAATAATAAATTTAGTTCTATAGCTCTCCTCAAAAGACTACCAGAGATAATATATGATTAAAGGCATCAAGGCTAATGAAATCAATATTAAAACATAAATATATATGTTTACATGCATATGTATATGTGCATACATATACTCACGTATTTCTAATGTCATTGTATATGATGCTTTGTAATTCCATTGAGTTAGTTTAAACAGGCATTATAAATTTAAACAGGCATTATAAATTCATGCACACATATATATACACACACACACACACACATATATGTATTGATCCCAAATACCAAAAGGTAAAAACCTTTTAGCTTTTCTGGGCTGTATCATTCAACAAAACTTGTGAAGGGTCTCATATACAATTTAATGTTTATTTATAACCAAGCAGTATAATTATATTACCAAGCAGTATAATAATAAATGAAATAATTCCTCCATGAAAGGGCTTTGAGGATTGCATGAGGCCCACAGGTCACTGGTTTGGATATGTGAGGAAAAAAAAAGAATAAATATAGTTTGATTTCCTCATTCTTCAGATTCTTCAAATGTTTAAAAGTAGCTATGATAATATTAAATTTTCTCCATAAATTAATTTATTTAAAAAGTTATTGAGTGTACCATACAAAGATTCTGTAAAGAATACAAAAAAGAATGAAACAACGTATATGGCCAAAATAATTTACATTCTTATAGGAAAAATAAATAGTTTAATACAAAGTAGAGGATTAAAGTATAATAATGAAATTCAATCCATTGTTAAAGTATAATTTTACACATAAAATGGTAAAGGACTTCAAGTGAGAAAAATATCATTTTATGCTTGGTGAAAATCAAAGAACTTTGTGGATTAATTAGCATTTGAGTTAACCTTTAAAATATAGGTAGAGATTAAGGAAATGTAGTTGGAAAAAGCAGGGCATGACACAAGGAGAAAATAGCATTTACAAAAGGGAAAAAGTAGACTAGCACAAGGAATGTTGAAGGAACAATGAAATGACACCTCATAAGACATGGTTTCCATATTTTCATTGTCTCCTGGTGACCCTACTTCTAGATTCTTCTAATTTTAATCTTTATCTTAAAAAAATCAACAAAATGGATTAATTTCTGCTCTAGGAAAAAGAAGTTCTATTATTTAATCCAAATTGAATCATGGTTGACCTAAAACAAAATATATTCTTCATCTTTTCTCAATTTTCCTTTTAGTGATGAGGGTCCATGTCTAGTTATCTGGTTCATTCAGTCAATACCCCCTTAACTAAATATTTCTTGGGTACTATTCCTGTATTATATAATGTCCATGGGATATAAAACCAAAAGTGAAATAGTTCCTGCCCTTAATGAACATATATTCTTTTTATTTTTATTGATATTTTATTTTTCCAAATACATGTTATGAATTTTTTTTCAACATTCATCCATATGCAAATGTATTTTTTAAGTTACAAAATCTCCTTTGACACTCCCTTCCCACCTCCCCTCCCCTCAGCGATAGTCAAGTTAACATTGTACATACATATTTTTGATAAACACATTTATAGATTAGTAATTTTCAGTATGAGGAATTAGGATTAAGGGAGACACATAAGAGATAATTTTTATAAAATGTTCATAAGATTCTGAAGGATTGTTTTTTGTTTTGTTTTGGTTTTCTTCCTCTGGATGGGCATAACATTATCTATAGCCAGTCTAATATGGTTGTCTAAGCTCTCTGAATTGCTGAGAGGAGCTGTTTCCATCAAGGTTGATCATCCCACAATGTTGTTGTTAATGTGTACATTGTTCTCATGGTTGTGAACATACATGCTTATGGAGGAGGAAAGCATTTCCTTGTTATATATGCAAGATATGAATAAAATAGATAAAAGGCAACCCTAGATGGAGAAACAGTAGCAACTGAAGAGACCAAGAAGAGTATCCTGTGGGAGATAACACTTGAAGTGATTCTTCAAGGAAACTAGGAATTGTAAGAGGCACAGGTGACAAGGAAGACGTGGAGGACAATTAGTGCATGCTCAGAGAAGGTGGTAGAATGTTGTATATGAGGGAAAAGCAAGTAGGCTTGTAGAGTGGGATTGTGGACTGCATGGAGTAGGGAGGAATTTCTAAGACTGGAAAGGAACCAAGGTGTGTAGAAATGTAAATGCCAAAAAAAGGAGCTCCTACTTGATCTTAAAGTCACTGAATTTTGTTGACAGCTAGGTGGTGTAGTAGATAGAATGGTGAACCTAGAATTAGGAAGATCTAAGTTCAAATCCAGCCTCAGAGACTTGCTGACTGAGTGACTGGGCAAGTCATTTGATCACTGTTTCATTCAGTTTTCTCATTTGTGAAAAGAGGACAATAATAGTGTGTGTCTCCCAGGGTTGTTGTGAGGATCAAATAAAATAGCTCAGAACCCAGCACATAAGTATCATATAAATGTTCGTTATGATGATGATGATGATGATGATGATGATGATGATGATGATGATGATGATGATGATTTGTTCATGTCAGGGAGGAGGAATAGGGTAACATTGTCAGACCTGTAATTTAGGAAAATAGCATTTGCAATTGTGTGAAGAATGGATTGGAGGGAGTAAGACTATTCAGGAGAAAATATAGGAGGCTATTAAAATTGTCTATGAAAGAAGTAAAGAAGACCTGACTAAGCACAGCGGTGGTCACATGGATAAATAGATGGCAATGTTTATAAGAGATATAGTGGAGATAGGGATGTTGGGTATCAGCTAGCAGGAAAAGAAAGGTGGTGGTGAGATTGTAGGATCTGTTTTATAACTAGAAGGAACCTTAAAACCCAACTAGTCCCATCTCTCTTTTTACAGATGAAAAAATGAGACTTAGACAGATTAAGCCACTTGCCCAAGTAATAATTGACAAAGCTCAGGTTTTTCCTTAGATGCTCTGACTTCAAAGTCAGGGCTTCTTCCACTTTACTACAGAGCCCTTGTTGTTATTAAGTCATTCAGTCATGTCAGAATTTCCATGACACCAACACAGCCCCTAATTTCATCAAATCCTAAACTACTTTACAAGACATGTTATTTTTTTATTTTAAAAAGTAATGTTTTTTTAAAAACAAAACCAATCTTCAGGAGAGTTACAAGAAAATTGAAATTCCCTCAGTTAAGTTAAGTGGACTATTGATTCTTGTGAGAGTACTAATTAGAAATTAATTGAGAAATTTTCCAAATTGAGTCTTTAGAAATAAAGCATAGCCACTCTCCTTTTAACCTGATGAAATAAAAGCAGAAGAAAAATGAACAGAGAGGGACTCCATTGCATCATCCAAATGTGTCTCATTGATCCTGATTCACTTTTATTTCTTATGTTCTTACCTCCCCCTTGATTTCCCTTCTGTCAGCAATAATATCCTTTCTAGTGCCAGAGCAGATCTCTCACCTTCTGTGGGGGTGATGTCATCACATCTGTGCATTGCATCCATACTTATTTTGTGACCCTTAGCAGCACCCTGTATCCCCATTTTATTTGTAAAGTGACCTCTTAGCTCTCTGCATCCTGGTGTGGGTAATTGATGTTTTCTTTCACTTTGATATCTGAACTTCAGTGGGTGGGAGTACAGTCATTGCTGGGACCAATGCCAAAGAAACTCAGGAATAATAAGTTGAATGGACAACAGCAGCTTATGGGATCACGTTTGGGTGAATGTCCTGAAAGCCTCCTGAAACTTTATAGTATTATCATGCTAGTACAAGCTGGACACGTAAAGCATTTTTCTTTTTCAAAATTTTAGCACAATGTAGGTGCTTAATAAACAAGAAATAACAAGAAACATCCCTTCTTCACTTACTCTTCTGAAGAATGATTCCCTATAACACCCACAGATGCATGTACATGTATCTTAGAACTGATGCGTCCCAGATGGAACTATAATTCAAATTTAATGATCAGTCTTCTATGTGCTATTTCTTCATTCAGTTCAATTCTTTTCATTGAGCATTTATTAAACACCCACTGTATATCACTCCTCTATTGAATAAGAACCAGCCCTTAGCTCAAAGAATTGTCAATGAAACCTATAGTTCTTAAAACTATCCCATATAGGTTTTCGTAGTTTGAACTATACAACCTAAAACAAGAAGGGAAGGATAAGGCACAACCTGCCAGAGGAAAGCAGCTAAATCTAATCCCTTGTTCAGAACTGCAAAAAAATGTGTATTGCTGCTGTTGTACCATGTTTGTTTATGATGAGGATAATAAAAAAATGATCAGAAAAAGGAAAACAGAAGTCCTTTATTTTTTATATTCCAATACTTTTTAAAGGTCTACTCATATACCATATTAATCATCATTTTCTTTCATGAAAATTTTTGTAAAACATCCTTTTCAATAGCATCACATTTCACAAGTAGATTCTATCACAAGTAGATTGGTGAAATATCCAGGCATCAGATTCATTCTTTCATTTAACAGTCATTTATTAAGTACCAATTGTGTATAAAATATTATGATAGATACTGAAGTGATGCATAGTTTAAATATGAAACTTTCCTTGACCTACTGGTACTTACAATCTAATGGGGAATGGGACATAAATATCTTTGACTAAAATACCCAGAATCAATGAGCATATTAAAAAATTTATAATTTAGGGGCAGCTAGGTGGCGCAATGGATAAAGCACCGGCCTTGGAGTCAGGAGTACCTGGGTTCAAATCCGATCTCAGATACTTAATAATTATCTAGCTGTGTGGCCTTGGGCAAGCCACTTAACCCCATTGCCTTGCCAAAAAAAAAACCCTAAAAAAATTTATAATTTGAGAACCAAGGGAGATGAGAGTTATAAAATGAGCTTTAATGGGTGGGTAATAATTGAACAGATGTATTAGGGGGGGAAAATATAAGCAATAACATGGAATTCACATGTGAGGCTGAGAACAGACCATTTTGACTGGAACAAAGAAGTTTAGATGGTAGATGAAACAAGTTTATAAGACAAGGAGGTGCTATTTAGATGATCTTGAATAACAGACACAGGATTTGGAAATTTTCTAGGATCCATGATTTGGAATGAAGTTAGAATTCCTTAAGTTAGCAAGGACTGGAGAGGCAGTACACAAACTAAGGGTCAAATTGATTTCAGTCCAAGGAGGAACCAATTCTTCAATGGGACATGCTGGAAGCTCCTATAAGAATAGCAAACTGGGGTGAGGGATAATAGCTACAATTGCAGTAATATAATGATAATAAATACAACAAATATTTAGTACAGTGCTTTCGAGTTTTTGTAAATTTCTATACATCATCTCAGAAAATGGAATAGAGACAGAAACATGCAAAAAATCATATCTGATAGTTTTGTTTAATGAAGACATTACTATATACATATATATTATTACTCTGTTTTGTAAATTTTATATATATATATATATATAATACATATATACATTATTATTTTTTAAATTTACAGAGCTACCCAAAGTTACTGTCATGCCCAAGAATCAGTCTTTCACAACAGGATCTGAGGTATCCATCATGTGCTCTTCAACTGGTTACCCAAAACCAAAGATAGTCTGGACCTATAATGACCTGTTTATCATGGCCTCACACAGGTACTGCATTTGCATCATGCTTTTGGGCTTTGCTTTGTTCTAAGGAGTAAATATAGTTTTTAAATTCCTAAAATGAGCATTACTAAAACTATCTATAAATTTGTTTTTAAAAATATTTTGAGAACTATATTTCAATTTGAGAACTATTATTTCATATGTGATCCTATGTATTTTATTTTCTGTATTTAAAACTATGATTCATAAAACTGTTAGCTTCAAAGGGATCTATGACACAAAATAGGTTCCTGTTTCAAGATTTTATTAACCTTCTGAAACTAAGGGAGATTGTGCCTTAACTAGCATTTTCAGATGTCCCCCAAAACAGCAAGAAAGACAATCCAAAAAATAAAGAAAAATGACTTCAATGAATTTTTAGAGCACTGGAGTGTCAAATCTGGGGTGTAAATTCTGCCATATATATATATACTAGCTATGTGATGATCTTTGTAAATTCATTGAACCATTCTATACCTGGGTTTTTCGTCTATATATCCAGGGGATTGGATTCAGCAGCTTCTAAAGTCATTTCTAACTCTACATCCCTGATCCTTTGACTAAGTAGTTCCAACATATGGAGTTGCTCAGAATCACATTGTAAAGTTTCATATTACTTTCACAAGTTAAGTAGAGAACATGTCCTTCTTAACAACCTATTTATTCAAATAATCAACAAACATTTATTGACTGCTAAGCATCAGAAACTAAGCTAGGTTCTATGTGATGTTTAGTATTATTTAGATAGTGTAACTTAAGGTGGCATTGTTGTTTCAAGAACTCTGTAGAGAAGATCCTAAATTTGACAATGATACCTTTCATATAGAGATAGCTTTATGGTTACAAAGTCATATCTGATTATCGTAGCAATATAATGAAGTTCATTGAATAAGTTTCAGTATGCATATCTTATCTGACAGTGGACAGTCTCACTTCTCTGGATGTTAGTCTGCCCAAGAGTACACAGCAGCTAATAAATGGTATAATCAAGTTACAACATGTCTATTGATTCCAAGTGTTTTTGGAACTGTACCATTTTTCTCCTAAAAGTCAATACAGAAATGAGAGAAAGAGACATTAGTTCTAATGAAATAGGGTACAGACATCGTGAGAGATGAGTGTCCATTTTCTTATCCTACATGAACAAGCATTTTATACTCCATTGGTTTTTTTAAAGCCATTGAATCCTGCCACACTTGAAGAATATAACAAACATGTGGAACATAAACAACAAAACTTCCAACCATAGGGCTTCCATTACTTTGGGTTTGGCATAAAGAATCAAGCATTTCAAAAGCCAGACTCTATCCCAGGATGGTCATTAACTCATTGTAGACTCTGAGGCATTTGATGCCAGGTGTCTTCATTTATCCTGTCTATAAATGGTGACACTGATAGCTGTCCACATTCATTGCCAAATAAGTTGTCTATAAAATATTTCCTTTGAAGAAAGACATTATGCAATGATATTGCTATATTGTGGTATCTCCTGTTGAATGTAATGATACTTTTTTCATGCAGGTATAGAATAACCTCAGATGGCACCTTGATAATAAAAAATGCAATACCCAAAGATGCAGGAGAATATGGATGTTTAGCTAGTAACTTGGCTGGGACAGATAAACAGATTTCTACTCTGAGATATGTTGGCAAGTATACATCTTTTAGATGACCAATAAAAAAGTGAATGATAAAGTATTGATAAAAAGCAATTATACAAATGCTATCACTTTGTAAAAATTGATAATCAAAGTCATATTTTTTACATTCTAAATGCAAAATATAAGTTGTTGAAACTTTAACCTTTGTGAGTGAATACTTTGTTTATCCAAAGAACCTTTCACATTGTTGATCTATTTTTAAATTCCCTTAAACTTAAATATCCAAAGTAGATTAGTTCAGCTTCTTTTCTTTCTACTCATTTGAACTATTATCTCTGCCATTATTTAAGTAGGATGATGACATTTTATTTAGTGCTGTTTGCATTTTATGTTTCATTTTCATTAACAATCATTAACTTTCAGCACTTTATAATTGTACACTCTTTTGTTCTTGTATTGACTTTTGGCACTTCTTACAAAAAAGCTCCTTATGTATATATATAATGAAGTAATGGGTTTTTTCCTCTATGAATTTCTAATCTCAATGCTTCATCTACTTTTTAGAAAACAAACAAACCCCTAATGACCTGTGATGCTTTGTATATCTTAATTATGTGTTATTAGTTATTATTTGGATCAAAATAAGGTAGAAAAATTTATAATTCACATTATAATGCTCTCAAATTTGTACTTAATTAATTTACTCATATAGTTTTGTAGGAGCAATGACAATTTTTTCAATTTTTCCCCTTAAACATCATTCTTCTCTCTTTGACCCTTTCACTTTGTCTATTTTCTAATTTTTTTTCTATTTTCTAGATTTTTAAAAAAATTGTTGCCTAAAACTATTTAAATTTACTTCCTAATTTTGTGCTGATCTATTTGGGAAAATATATTATAATTTCTTAACTTAAAATACTTTGTTTTCTGTGTGCATTCACATGTATGTTTTTAATTTACATACATACATACATACACAATATTCATATAGTTTAGCTATGTACATACCAACATATTTCTTCATTTATTTCTTCTGAAATCATTTTGGAGCAACCATTGGGTTAGACACTGATTATATTATATATCTTCTTCCTTTTCAGATGCCCCAAAGTTGACTGTAGTTCAGAGTGAACTCTTGGTTGCCTTGGGGGACACAACAATTATGGAATGTCAAACCACTGGTGTTCCCTCACCTCAGGTCAAATGGTTTAAAGGTACATTTGTTAAATTTATCTCTGTTTCATTTTCCTTTTTTTTTAAATGATTTGTTAAAAGTTTGTTTTGGTGTGAGACTTAGCAGCACCATAAAATGTGTTTATGACTCAGTGGTGACTGGAGCTCAAAGTTTTGAACTCAAGTTTCAGCACTTCACATCTGGTGTAGATTACAGAACCGTGAAAATTAAAGACGGAAAAGTTCTCTGCTAGTCCAGCTGAACATTCTCTTTGTTAGTTTAGGATTCCTTCCTGTATTGTAGCATATTCTCCAGAAATACCATAGTCAAGATTTGAAATATCCTCACAAATTTGGTTTTATTTTCTTTAGAGAAGCAGCAAAGTGTAGTGAAAAGAATACTAGATTTAGGGTTAGAATTGGTTACTACCTGTTGGAACCTCAGTTCCCTCATCAGTAAAATGTGAATAATAGTACTTCCCTCACCTCTTTAGGGTTCTTAATTTCAAAGTTAGATACATACATACATATATGTGTGTATATATATATATATATATATATAATATCTTGTCATAATAAAGTGCTATATAAAAGGCAAAGATCTGTAATTACCTTGATCATAGAATTATGTAGAGCTGAAAAGGACTTAAGAGGTCATGTAGTCAAACCTTTCCATTTTACACATAAGGAAATTGAGGTCCAAAGAGTAAATTATTTGACAAGATCATGTAGCTAGTCAGTGAAAGAGCTCAGCTAAACATTTTCTCTGCCTATAAATATAGCATACTTTCTATTCTTTGTTACATCTCTGGTGGCACATCTCTGATGATCCACTAATATAGATCACAATTTTAATTTAATTGAGTATATCCATGAGTCACTGTAGCTAAAAAAATTCACTGTTTATGGAACAAAACTCTTGCTCTTAGAGTATTTAAAGTTAGCTAGTCTAATCTTTAGACTAGAAACATAAAGTTCATATATATATATATATATATATATATATATATATATATGGAATGCATTTTAAAATTTATTATTATATTATATTTATTATATTTGTCTGTCTTTGTGCTTTACCCATCTAAAGACTCAGTCTTCGAAAAGCATTGATATCCCTTAAAACTTTGTATGATACCATACACAGTCGGTATTACAAGCTTATTGAATTGAATGAAACTTAAATGACTTGCCCAAGGGCAAACATTTGATAAATGGCAATGATGCCTGGATTCAAGTCCTTTAAATTACAAATACCATAAATATATTACCACTAAGAAGTTTTGGGAGCAGCTAGTTGGCACAGTGAATAAAGCACCGGCCCTGGAGTCAGGAGTACCTGGGTTCAAATCCGGTCTCAGACACTTAATAAATTACCTGTGTGGCTTGGGCAAGCCACTTAACCCCATTTGCCTTGCAAAAACCTAAAAAAAATTTAAAAAAGGTTTGTAGAGTTTCCAAAAAGCTTTCAATAGCTAAAATTTTTAAACAAGTGTAATAGTTGAAGTTTCAAAGTGTTTGATGGAAAATAAAGGCATTTCATTATTGTTTATCATATACTAGATGCTTCCTTGCTTTAATTCATAACTTTCTATTTTTCCATTTAAAGCTATTAAACTCATTCTATAATCATATCACAGGCTATGAGAACTAGAAGAGACTTTATACATCATTCAGTCTAGGTTTCCTTTAACCTGGAGTCAGTGACATTTAAAAAAAAATCTTTTGACAACTGCATTTCAATATAGTTGATTTCCTTTGTAATCTTATGTAATTTGTTTTATCCATTTTTAAAATATTAATCTAAGAATGACTTTGTGGGTTTCTCCAGTGGTTTTTATGACATGAAAAAGAAAAAAAAATCTTCTGAGTTCATCTAATTAATTCATTTTTATATATGAATTAACTGAAGGCTAGATAGGAGAATTAATATGTCTCCTGGTGACAAAAAATTAGTGACAGTCTGGCCATTGGAACCTAGTTCTTTTGAGTGATATGATTGAATGGTCTTAACTCTATACTTTCTATGATTACAAAATAGAGTTACAATTGTTTGACCCTTCTATAGAATCCTGTGATGAAAGTACTGATTGGGAGTCAGAAATTTGTGTTCTGTCTTTCTCTAAGCTTATGGGCACCATACTTCTTGTTTCAGTGCATCCATGTAGATGAAAAGGAAAAGTATCCTTACAAGCATTCTATGGAAAGGTTGATAATCTTATTATTTGTAAAATGTTTTGTAATCCTCGGTTGAAAAAATGTTAAGCAGTTCAAAGAATTATTGTTATTGTTCTGTTTGTTATATCCCAAACATTCCCATAGTAACAAGTTGATGTCATAATCATAAAATTATGAATTCACCTCGAGCCCTGGGAAACATGAAGTGAAAAGAAAAAAGTTTTCATCCAGAAAACAAACACATTTAATGATAGAAAAGGGAAAAACCATTTCCTTTGTCCTGTGAGTTAAATATTTATAATGACATTTCCTCTGGACAGAGAGCTTTTCTCTAATTGTTTTCACTAATCCAATTTGTTTCTCTCAACACAAATTAATTTGTAATGAACAAAAATGTTTGAATAAATAATTGGAAAAATATTATAAATCTATTTTTTATCCAAGAGAAACAATTTGTAGAAGCTGTCTTTTTTTAAATTAAGTTCATCCCTAATACACATTCAGAATTTTTAAAAAAATACATGAGGAAATTGAATTTACTAAATAGCACTCAGAATGACTGTTCTTTTATGATAGCAAAATAAATTAGAGAAACAATATTCAGATCCCATCAAGAATCTACACAGAGCAATACTTGTGGTCAAGTAGTTTCTCCCAAATGAATAGCTGCTCTCTTAGTACTCTTATACTTGCTGTTTCCTAGAACTCCTCAGGTCATTGGATTCTACATTGTATAGTTAGGCTAGAAAAAAAGTGACAATAAAAAGAGAAGCTGAGAAAGTTCCATGAATACCTTTGGATAGATGTTTCATTTATTCCTTTAGCCATAAAGAAGTTTTTTTTCTCTTTCATCAACCTCTAGAAATTTCCAATTAAAAGTTTATTGAAAAAAAAGATCTTTTTCTTACTTCAACCAGATTGGCAATGACATGTTCCAGCATTACAGATAATTCACCAAGCACTCAACTTCTTTCTAGGACATGATAAAATTAAACAGGACCCATAAAAGAATCAAGGAGATAATTAAAATGATGCAAAAAATGGACTTCTGAGGAAACATTAAAGGGACTGAATTAATTTAATTTAATTTAATTTATTTAATTTGTTACTTTTGTGACTTTGATTTGAATGAAAATTTCTCTATCAAGGAAGATGATCAATTGTTCTCCCTATTCACGAAGGTCAGAATTAAGCATAGGCTACAGTGAGAGGGGCTCAGTCAAATGAAAGGATAAGCACTACAAATAGAATTGTGAATCCCTGAAATAGGATGGAGGAAAAATTATTACTCTTCTGATGTTTTGTTAATGATCTAATTAAATGAAATGAGATCATAGATTCAGAGGTAAAAGGAACCCTAGAGGTCATGGAGGCCAGTGCTCTCATTTAAGAGATGAGGAAATTATCTTTAATTTATTTCCATTACTGTGATAATGTATTGTTTCTAGAATTCATATCTAGAGTTTCTGATGAAAACTTTCTGGAGTAATTTGATATTTTTTTCCTCTTGAAAACAAAGGGAGGAGAGAAAGAATATATTCAGATGTCTGACCTGCCAGTAGTAAAGTGGATTATTTTAAGTTAAATTCAAATTTCTAATCATGTTGCTGGGTTTCATTACTGCTACATTTTAGAATTTTAATTTGTGGGGGGAAACAACTCCACAAAAGTCTTTATTTAATCCTGTTAGGACCAAATACAACTCCAGAGGAAAGAAGTAAGAGGCAAAAAAAAAAACACAAAACCAATGTACCAAGACCAAATATTTTAAGACTTGATGAATAGCAAGGTCATACTCCATCCTTCCATAGTGGGAGGAAAGTTTATGTCAACATCATCTGCTTTTATTTATGGTAATTTCTCAGAGGCTCAAAGACACTGCTTTATTTGCTTCCTCCCATTTTCTTATGGTATGTAGTAGCAAACTCAAGAGGATGATTACTTTTTTGGAATGCTGAAAAATACTTAGTTTTGGCACTAACAGATGTTTCTAATGCAATTTCTTTTTATTTGAGGCTCTTTTAGCAAAAGAAATCTGCCCATTGCTTTACATCTGTTGAAAAATGTTCCATTTGGTGACCTAAAGTATCACTAGAGTTGTCCTTTTGCCATGTGGAAGCTGAGCCAACTCCTTTCATGGTATCCAGAACTGCAATGTATGGGTCCTTTGTGTAGTTGTAGGGAATGCCTATGTTCCTAGAACTTATTAGGAAGCTATACTTCAGATCACAAATGGAGTGCTTCAAGAATCCTTCTCATGGAGTCCAAACCCCTCATTTTATAAATGAGAAAATTGAGACCCAATTTGGTGACATATTCAAGCCACAAAGTTGATAATTCTAAGTGATTCAAACCATTTTTGCAAACATTGATCTTTAATGACTAGTATCTCCCCTTTCATTTCTCCATTCTTCTAACCCCAATTAGATTTGGTTAAGTCTAGGAGAAGTATTTGCACATAGACTGGGAACTCAACTTATCTATGAGGATAAATAACATTATTCAACAAAAGCAGGCTTCAACTGCTTCTGATCCATGATGTACTCTAGTTCTTATATTTATATATATATATATATATATCTTATATATATATATATCTTATATATATATCTTATATATCCCCCCAACCTTTTCTGAAGTTTAAGACACACAGACAGACAGATACACACACACACACACACACACACACACACACACATATATATGAGAACTTATATTTTTACTATCTGTGTAGGCAGATGAGGCTGTCACAAAATTGTGGAAAACTTCTGAGTCAAGAAGATTTTGTTCAAATTGAGCCTCCACAGTGCTCTAGTTAAATTTATTTTGGAGGGGGAGGCAATTGGGATTAAGTGACATGCCCAGGGTCACACAGCTAGTAAGTGTCTGAGGTTGGGTTAGAATTCTCCTGATTCCAGGGCCAGTGATTTATACACTGTGCCACCTAGCTCTTTCTAGCTAAATCTTTATGAGAAGAAATTTTTCTTCCTGGGGTTCCTCATGCCAGCAAAATCACAGATAAAGTCAATCCTCAGCTGGCAGAAGGATTGGATTCTAAAGTTCATCGTTTGAAACTGAGAATGAATTTTCCTACAGAAACAATGCTTTTGAAGGGTGTTTGGAGTCATGGAAAAGCCTACTTAAACAATAATATACATGGACATTATATATTTATAGTGAACAAATAATAGAAATATTCGTTTCAGTACTTGAGCCAAACCCAAATCCCTGGCCTTAACAACTTCTTTCAGAAGCAGTAGCTAGCATTGTAAAAAGGCAGAAAAAAACATATAAAGTGAAAGGAAATTATCTAGCTTTTACTAGCCAAGAGCTGTACAAAACTGGTAGACCAATCAAATTTTTTTTCTTATGTTTGGAGTTTGTTAATTTTGAGGGAATTGAAAGTAAAACTCTGAAGCTTTTTCACTAATTTTGGTGGGATCACTGGCTCTGTTCTTTAATTATTTTGTGGATTTGGGGGTTGGAATTAGAATTATATAGTCTGAAAAACTAGTTTATGGTTATTCGTTGTTTTTCCCAAAAAGTACTTTGGCATTTTCAATCTTGAAAATGTATATTCAATAATCTTAAAATAAAATTATTCAATATTATGATATTCACTTAGTCTCAGAGCAAATTTGATTAAGAAAAAATATTGGGAATATGGATTTTTATATTTCATTCCTTTTCTTTCAATTTAGGTGATCTTGAATTGAGATCTTCAGCATTTCTCCATATTGACTCACAACAGGGAATTCTAAAAATTCAAGAGACCCAAGACTTGGATGCTGGGGATTATATCTGTGTAGCTGTCAATGAAGCCGGAAGAGCAACTGGCCACATAACTTTGGATGTTGGCTGTAAGCATTCCATCCATGATTATAGAAAATGAGTCAACCTGCCCCATTCTCGCATCATTGACGTATCAGAATCAGCCACTTATTTTACAATGTTCAATTAAGTTAAAAATAACAAAATATATTGGCTACCAAACTGGAAGCTTGATTTTAAGGAAGAGTTAAGATTTCCATTGTTGAGATTTTATCTCTATTATAGATAAATAATGATCATATTAAATGAGAGATGTTTAGAAATGTTGCCATCAGGAGCAAATTTTGAAGATAACTGGGTAATTTTTTTTCTTTCCAATATTTATTTATATACTTTAAACCTTAGAATATAGGGTAGAAATGTGAAAGTAATTCTACGATGCTTAGAATAAATAATAGGTAAAGACCACTAGATTGTGCTTTTTTCTTCTTACATCAGGGAACTTAATTAGACATAACTAGAAAGATCTTGTGAAATATTGAGAGTCAAGACTGAAGAACTACATGAATGTTCTTCATTTGACTGCCAGAGTCATTTGAATCCCAAACTCCTTTATTTAAATTTAGATGTTTTATGACTGGAAAGAGGATTGTACATTTAGCTATGTTGCTGTGGTTGTTTTTTTTTTCTTTAAGCTCTCTAATTACCAATTTTGTGGTTCTATTACTTTGTGGCCATGACTGCAAATTATATTTTAAAATTTTAATATAATTCTTGGTTGCTTACTTCTTGTGGGAGCATTATATCTTTTTCTTCTTTCTGTTCCCATCTCCCCCCATCCCAGACTGTAGCTTTAATTTGTAGCCATTTCAGGTCAACAGGGAAAGTTACCAATAATTTTTATTCTTCTGAAAAAAGAACTAGTGGATTATGAAGTCATTTGAGGAAGGGAACAATGACTACATCAAACACAAAGTTAGGCCTGGCAGAGATTTTATTTGTAGCATTCTGCACTGCTCTGGATTTCGTTCTGAGGTTTTGGGTTAGTGTTTTGTGGTCTGGTACATTGAAAGCAATATGCTCAGCCCCTTGGGGAAGGGGAAAGTCTTCTATCAATCTGTTTGTCTCATGTGGTGCAATAGTTGCCATAGTAGCTATTTTAATTATCACTAGAGTAAACAAAAGAAAGTGTCGTATGGCAAAATAAAGCCCATCTTTCAGTAAGCTCACAATTCCATTTTAAAAATATTAGTCATATACCAGTTTCTGAAGTTATTAAGCAGTATTAATGACTTAACCCAATGGGGCCTTTAAAGAACAAATCATGACTGCAATAACTGTAGGAGATACTCCACTGACTGATTAGTTAGGTAATGTCTCTTGTTGTTAATAATTTAGATAATCATCGAACTTAACCTCCTAGTGAGTAAACATGTGTTTATCTTCTGGAAATCCACTACCCAACTTTCTCTCCTTTGAATATTTACTGTTTTGGTGATGGAAGGGGGCAAGAGAGGTCGAAGTCTTACGAAACCACAAGTATTTTGCTGTTGTTGTTCATTCATTTCAGTTGTGTCCTGTTCTTCATGACCCCATTTAGGGTTTTCTTGGCAAAGATACTAGAGTAGTTTGCAATTTCCTTCTCCAGATCATTTTACAAATAAGAAAACTGAGGCAAGCAGAGTTAAATGACCTTCCCGGAATCACACAGTTAATAAGTGTCTTCAAATTCAAGTCTTCCTGACTCCAGGCTGAGTTCTCTATCTACTGAGTACACACATTTAAAACAACAAAAATTAATTAAAAAAAAAAACCTCAGAGCCTTTTGTTTTGTTTTGTTTGTTTGATTGTTTTTCCTGAGTTATTCAGATAATTAAGAGGAAATCTTTTTAAACTTATTTTTTCCAAATTGGACATCTGCATTGCCCAATTTCATTGAGTAATTGAGGATCTCCTTCATTTTGTACTGAACAGAACCATGATCAAAGTAGTTTGCTTATTGTGGGGAGGATAATTTCATAGAATCTCAAATTTTCAAGCCTAGGAAAAAGCCTTGATGGCTACAGAGTCTAACCCATATCTGAAAAAGAAACCCTACTGTACCATACCTTAAAATGGGCTTCTGGTCTTTGATTGTAGACATCCTTTGAATGGGAACCCACTATTTCTCATGGGGGGGGGAGTGGTTTCCTCTAGATCAGATTCCAAATATTAAGATACTCTTCAATTTCTGACCTCAAGTAATCTATTTCTTCCTTTGAACTGCTCTAATTGTTAGGAAGCTTTAACTGATATCAAGTCTAAATGTGTTTCTTAGCAAACTTCTTCCACTTACCCCTAATTCTTCCCTCTGGGAATGCAGTTAGTTAGTCTTATCCTTCTTTTACATAACAATGTTTTATTAGAATTATCTCTTAACTTCTATCTCACAATCCACCACTTCAGTAATTACAACAGTGGCTAGAAAAGAATTCTATTTAGAGTATTATATGAAGACTACTTCTGTTACAACAATCGAAGGTCATAGTTACTTCTGCTTTAGTCAAGAACTAGTAAAGGATATTCTTATCCTAGTAAGGATAGTTTTATTCTTTAGTGCTCTTTGTAATAATTTATTTTATTTATAAGGGAAAGTAATAATTATTATAAAAATTTGTTATAAATTTCCTTATTTTACTAAGGAAGAAGAGAAATCGTCCCTAATTTTCCTATAGAAGCAGAATTAGGAATTTGTGGAGGATGCTGGAAGAAACAGTAGTAGATAAGGAGATAACCCCCCAAATGAAAGGGTAAATTAATTCAATTAGAATTGTCCTTGCCATCCTCATACTCCTCAATCCAGCCACATCAACCTTTTTATTGTTTCTGTAAAACATCAAAAGCAGGGGGAAGCTAGGTGGTGTAGTTAATAGAGCACCAGTCCAGGAGTCAGGAGGACTTGAGTTCAAATCCAGCCTCAAATATTTAATAATAATAATAATAAATAATGATAATAAACTTCGGCAAGTCACTCTTAACCCCATTGCCTTAAGTAAATAAAATTTTGAAAAACATCAAAAGCCAATTTGTGATTCCTCAGCTGATTATGTGATTTAACTGTTTCTGTTTTACCAAGATAATAACACCTGTAGTATTTACCTCATAGGGTCATTATGAGAAAATATAAGTAGGGTTTCTTTAAACATTAATTTGCCATCTTATGTGTCAGCTTTTACTGTTTTCCAACTTTGCCTTGGCTTCCTTCCCTGTTTCTATGATTCATGGATGCTCATGGTGCTCATGTGACAATAAAATGGATTGGAATTAAAATGGTTCATTACCATGACCTTTCCCAAACCTCTGGTTTCTGAATATCTCCTGATCTCAGTTTTTCTACTCTGTCCCCATAATATATCTGTCTGCAATTTCAAGATGACGTATGCTGTGCATTTCATTTTTATGGGCTGAAAAAATCACCTGTTCTAAAACTAATATAGTAAGTATACAAACTAATCTGGCTGCCTGAATGACCACTTTAGAAAAAGGCATATGATTAATTCTTGATCTGGTTGTAAAAACTCCTCTATTTTACCAATTTTTTTCCTCTTAGAGAGTTTATTTCCCATATCAATGCATTGAGACAACTCTAAGCACAAAAGCATACTCACATATATATAGACATAAAAAACACATATATATTGCTTTGAATATATTATCAAGCCACAGTGTCTATTTTTTTATTAGCATAAATTTTGGATTTAGTTAAATAGTAGAAAAATCATTTCTAAAGAACACACACACACGCACACACACACACGCAGAGACCAAAGTTAACTATGTTTTCAAGTTTTAAAATCTCATAATTTTGATAACAAATATTTATTAAGTGCATTGAATGTATAAAGCACTTTGCTATGGTGTTATAGTTATATAAGAAGTCATCCTAAAGGGAAGACAGCATTGCAGATATGATATTCCAATAAATCACACATTAAAGCCCCTCAGACTCTAACCACCAGAGAACAAAGTAAATATAGAATCTACATTTACCTCCTTTAAAGAATTCTATATTGAAAACTCTTGAGAATGTCAGACTCAAACTCCAGAGTTTTTAGTTGAAAGAAAAAAATAAATAAGCAGCCAAAAAGAAAGAATCCAAAAACCAAAGAGACATAGTAAGGATCACCCAAGAGTTGACAACTACCATATTAAAGAAGAGGAGAACTTAGAATCCAATATTCCAAAAAGTAAAAAAATAAAGACTGACATGCAAATACATAGACATACACACATACATACAAATGTACTATCTGGAAAAACTATAATTCTATGAGAGTTGGAGGGGATGGATGGAAAAGGATCTTTAATAAAAACAGAAGTTTTCCAAGCTTTTTTTTATCCAGTGATCAAAGTTGAGTAGATATTTGAAATGAAAATGGAGGACCCAAGAGAAATATATAAAGGAATGCACATTTATTTAAGAGAAAATATATGTGGATAAATTATGCATGTGCTAATTGAGAAATGTCTCCTAATCTTTTTGTTTTTAAAAGTCACAGAGAAAGGTAACATGGTAGAGGGACTTTGGAAAGTTTTGCTCTGTTTGAATGATATCATAAGAAAAGAAAAACATTTGGAACAAAAGACTATAGTTATGGGGGGGAGGGAAGGAAAGGAGGAATCAAGTCCACAATAACTTGTCATCACTAAATACTATCTTAAGTGAATCTGTAGTAGATGCTCCATTGGATGATTGGTTTAGGTAAAGCTTCATGTTGCTAGTAATTTAAATAATCATATTTATCCTTCAAGAATCAACAACCTTTCCTGATTTCCATCACCCAGTACATTATTTCCTCAAACTATTTTAATCTGTATATATTTTGCATATATGTATATATTGCTTCCTCTTTTATAATAGAAACTCCTTGAAGTAAACAACTTTTCTTCAGTGTCTTTGTATCCTCAGTTCTTAGTTCTTTGTCTAACACAAGACCTTGATGAAATATTATTCCTGGATTGATTGTATCCTATACTTGATTTCGAAAGATTAGTTTTGCAAGTCTGAGGTAGAGAAGGTATAGTTAAATAGCAGTTCATTAGAAAAATATCTGAGCATTTTATTGGACAGTTCACGAGAAACATATAACATGACTAAGCACAAAAATTTATGCATTAGATACTGCACATTTTCACCAGAATCTTCATTCTAACTTCACAGTTTATTGTCAGATGATAGATAACGTGAAGCTTGCTGTTTATTTTATGTTTATCTTGAAATCTTGGAAGAACTAAGACTCTTATTCACTGTTCTCAAATCTATGCAATTGATAATGATTTTAGACTTCTTAACATGTATTTCCCTGCTCTTTGCCAAGGAAACACCCTATAGTCCTCCTCTTAGTCAACCAAATTAGCAAATTATATGCAATATAATCAATAAAGAAAATATTTCACAAATTATTGCTACTGAAGTATCTGTAACATATTGATTACTCCACTTAGTTTGTCAGACTGCTCTCTCCATGCTTGCTACTCCTTTTCTGAGTAGGACAAACTACATCTGCTATATCCCTCACCTGGACCACAAACATTTGGTCATTAGAATTCTAGGGGAAAGGCAGGTGCAGAACCCTCAATTCATTTGTTGATTATGTTAGACCCTAGTCAAAACTGACATCTGTATCATATATCTTATCTTTAATATTACAAATACTTGTTGATTAATGTATTGATGCTCTTAACTCTTTCTCAACACTTTTTTCTAGGATGTCCAGATTTTTTTGCCTTTTCAGCGAATTTTGCTCTATGATATTTATTTAGATTATTGATTCTCAAACTTGGAGCTTTCTTTGAAACTCAAAAGTGAAATGTCTATTTTTAAGAAATGAATGGGAGGGGCGGCTAGGTGGCACAGTGGATGAAGCACTGGCCCTGGAGTCAGGAGTACCTGGGTTCAAATCTGGTCTCAGACACTTAATAATTACCTAGCTGTGTGGCCTTGGGCAAGCCACTTAACCCCATTTGCCTTGCAAAAACCTAAAAAAAAAGAAGAAGAAATGAATGGGATTCAGAACAGCAAAATGATTTCTAGTATATGTACTGGTATCTTGTTATAATTTAATTTATTTTAAAATGTAAAATGTGTCAATAAAGTCATTCTAACTTAAATTCTGTCTAAAAGTGGATAGTTAATTTAGTACCATAAGATCATTATTGTTAAAAAAAAAAAAAGTTCCATGAAATAAATGTCAAGGAGAGAACAATATAGTATTAGCTACTAAATAATATAATCCTTTGAAGAAAGGGTAATTCATTTAAAGTGTCACACTACTGATCTATGTTACTCCAAAGATTACAATTTAACTTTTATTTTGTAAAATAAGAATAGCAATATTTACTATTTCTGTGTACCAGAGGACCTGTGATTTAGGAGATAAATGTCTCTGAAAAATAACAAATATAAAGTCAATTAACAGACTGAGGAAGAAAACATTTCTTAAATAGTTCTAAATTTTGCAACATTTATCCATTTTTATTAAACTTATCTTATTTTCTTTCAGCTTCCCCAAATTTTATACAGGAACCTGGTGATATATCCATGGAAATCGGCTCAAATTTGACATTACCTTGCTATGTTCAGGGATATCCAGAACCAAAAGTCAAATGGAGACGGCTGGACAATATGCCACTTTTCTCAAGGTCTTTTGCAGTTAGTTCCATCAGTCAGCTAAGAACAGGATCCCTCTCTATTATCAGTATGTTAATTTAAATACTATGCATATATATACATATATATATATTTATATCATAAAAGTATATGGACATAAAAATATGTGATTTATGTAGACATTTTAAACTATATCAGAGAGTAAAAGGGCACAAGACACAACTAATAAACAATATTCTGTTAATATAGCAATTTAGCATCACTATGTTGAATTGACCATGAACTCCTAAGAAAGTATTTGACATTTTTGTGTCTCTGAATTTATGATAGCAAAATAATATGTCATCTTAAAGTTGTGACAATACCAAGTGGATCAATGAGTTTCATCCTATTTGTCAGCTTTGAACTAATTGTTTTATAAAAAGTCTGAATCTTAACTGAAAAATCATTTCAGTTAACTTTCAGTTTTGTTAGGTAATATGCCTAAAGTTATGGACAAGCATTCTGAAAACCAAGATGGAAACCTTGGAGTATGGACTGTGGATATCCAAAGCAAAAAATCCTATTATAAAAAAAACTATCAGATTTTCATGGCATCAAAAAGCATATATTTTAGCATTTGTAAGCATTATTCCATTTTTCAACAAATATTTGAAAGTTAGGACTAAGAAAACAAAGTATTTGGATTACTTGCTAATTCTTCATCTTTTATATAGATCAGAAAAGACATTAAAATTAGGTGAGAAGGTCAATTTGTCCTGAGCTAAGAACTTTATTTTATTTTTTATTTTTTAAATGTAAAAACCATTCTTAGAGGTCTATGCAGTGGGACTAGAATTGACTCACTGGCTGTAGTATACTGACCCCTGATGTAGATATCTTGGCATGCTGCCTCTAACAGAGGCAGGAAACATTCAACCTACAGTCCCTATAAGACTGTGGTCTGTCATTTCCATGGCAACCACCAACAGAACTTGAAATTCAATAAATCTAGGAGGTTTTTAGGGACAAATTAATAAAATGTTTGACTAAATAAATCAGGGGGATGATGTTATAAATATACAAACGGCATTTGGTGGGAAAAAAGGTTGCCTACCCCTGGCCTTTAACTAAGAATAAAGGATACTATTGAGTCCTCAATGAGTTATTCAAATCCAAAAAAACAATGAGTTAAATAAATCAATGTATATTTACTGTGTCTACTATCTATGGTAGCTATGAAAAATGTGTCAGACTCTGCTCTGAAAACATCTTGTAGGCTATTTTAAAGAGATCAAATTAATGTATAAGAAGATTAAAGAAAAATTAAGTATTAAACTATGTGGTTCTGATTATAATAGAAATTTAGTGAAAAGAATAATTAAAAGAGGACCATTCAGGGAAGAGGAATTTGAGATGACTCTTGATTTCAGTTCAATGAAGGAAAAAATAGATTTAAAATTTGTTTTTTTTTTTCAAAAGTGAAATATCCTGACTCTGGAACTAACATATATATATACACATATCCTCTTATTGGAGATCTTCAAACAAAATCTGGATTACCTCTGTGTTGGCTATATTAAAGTAGAAATACATTTTAAAGTTTAGTTTAAATTAGGAAGCTATTTTGGGTCACTCGCAAATATGCAATAAGATGATTCCTATGGGAAAGGTAATATTTAGAAAGATTTGGAGGAAAAAAGTAATACATTTCAGAAAGAAGGCATAATATCAGCCCACCATTGCATCTGTGAAGATCAACAAAATAGTCCAATCTAGAATCAAGAATGTGTATAAAAAAGAAGTCAAACACATATTTGAAAAGGGAAGGTAGTGCAGATTACAGAAGGTCTCAGAGTAGTAATGACTTGATGTGATGGGCAATCAGGAGTCAATGTAAGATCTTGAGAAATAAAATAATAGCATGATGAAAATGGGGTTTTTTTGGACTTTATACTACAATAGATTATAAAGCAAAACTGGTAGCCAATTAAAAGAATATCTCAAAACTCTAAACAAAATATTATGAATACCTTAAGAGAGGTGGTAATAACAATAATTATGAGAAAGGGACAAATTTTAGCAGCATTGGAATTTGGTGACAGATTGAGCATATATATATATATAAGAAAGGAGACAGAAGAATCAAAGATAAATTCAAACAAAAAAATGTCGCTTCAGACACTAGATAAGCATCAAGGTCGCTGATGAAAAGATTGGAAGGAGAATGAAATATAAATTAATCTCCAGTAATATTTAAAAATATTTTTCAACAATTACTTCAAGTATCAATCTAAATAATTTTAAAATTAACAAAATTTCATATTATGTAGTCCAATTAACAAATGACTGATAGAAATTTTCCCATTGTTCTTCATATTTTGATTTTAAATACTAGATGTAGATCAGTTTTACTTTTTGTGCTGTTCAAGTGATGTTTATGGAAAAAACAGATGGTAGAAACATTTTAAATTCTAAGCATTGGTCAGCTTTATTTTCTCTCAAAGTTTTTCTGATGTAGTAAAATTGAGTTAGATGTTTTAGAAGTTTGGAATATTTTTGCAAAAATATCTTCCTTTCTCTCCATTTTAGATTTATGGGCCAGTGATAAAGGCACTTATGTGTGCGAAGCTGAGAACCAATTTGGAAAGATTCAGGCTCAGGCGACCATAACAGTGACAGGACTTGGTAAGAAACTGTCAAAAATTTTATATCAGGATGTCTCCAAATTTTTAGAACCTTAATTCTTTGTAAAACAATCCACTCATTTAGATTTTACTTCCTAATGCCATTATTGCATTCCTATTATGATTGAATATATTCCTGGGCTTATCTTTTTTTTAATAAAAAAGATTTTGTTTCCTTATTTCATAGAACATTTGAACTCCACAAAAGTGAGAACAAATTCTTCCATTTGACAACTGAGGAAACTGAGGCCCATAGGTTAAGTTATAACTTTGTCCCTTGCTAAGATTTGAATCTGTTTAATTCTGATATACAATTAAATCTTCAATGTTTTGAGTATATATAGTCAAGAAGTTTCTTAATTAACAGCAACATAGGGATAACATAATATGCAGGCTGCTTTGCAACCTTCCATTTTCTGCAGATACACTTGGTAACCCTAATAAAGGTGACCCACATGAGGGTAGAAGTTTGCAGCACAGCATTGGCAATATGGGACTGGAGCTTGCAGAAAATATCAGAGACGAGTACCTAAAGATAGTAGTTATGTGTCCAGGGGTTATGATTTATAATTTGGGAGTGAATTTTGAGAGAGAGAGAGAGAGAGAGAGAGAGAGAGAGAGAGAGAGAGAGAAGTATACAGATAGCTGCTGTAGGGAGAGAAAAGGAACTAAGTCAGAGACTTGGGGAAGTCACCTCTCTCTGTTTGCCTCAGTTTCCTCAACTATAAAATGAGAATAATAATAGCACCTCTTTCAAAGTTTGTTGTGAGATATGTAAAATAATTAGCATATCGTAGGATCCATATAAATGTTTCCTGTCATTATTATTAGTCCTTGGTCATCCCATGTCTTCACACAACTTCAATTCCTTGCTCTAAATAGAAGGCTAAATTGATGCACATGCGTGCATACATATTTCAAGCTCCCAATCACAATTCTGAGCCATGAGAATTTTTAGATGTTAGAGTGGACAAGAATACTAAATACTAGAATAATCATCAAAGTGATCAACCTAAATAATGAAAAGTGATTAACCCTGTAGCTGAACTCTTTGCCTTTTTTTCAGTATCCCATTTTTTAGTTTTTTGACTTTTAGTACAATTGCATCTACTTATCAGCACACTAACTAGATTGTGAGTTTTGAAAGGACAGATGCCATGTCTCATTTAATCTTTATGTATCCCTTCACCCTCAACATTTAGCAAAATGCTCTGAATATATTGGATACATAATAATTTAATGTTGTTTTTTGGTCTGTTTTGTTTTACTTTGAGAAAAACATTGTTCATTGCCTGCTTCTTGGATTTGATACTTTGGTTCTCTCATCTTCTTTGACCAAACTCCTGGAATTCTCATTAAATATATACTATCTCTTATTTACCCTTATTATGATGCTTGATTCCCAAATTTTCTTCCTAAAATGCAGGGCTTCAAATTCAGTTTAAGATTTATATTTCTCATAGTCATGTAAGTCATCATGTAAATTTTGTATTCTTTTAAAATTTGATATTTATATTTTGTCATTACTTTTCTAAGTATGTATGTGCTCTGGTGGAAAGAGCATTACAGTCAAAAGACCTGAGTTTTAGTTATTTTGTTCCTCTTGTAGTAGATCCTGAACAACTAAGACCTGAGGGTACTGGTCTTGGAGTCAAGAAGACCTGAGTTTGAATTCTGCTTCAAATATTTTAACTGTATAACCCTGAGCAAATCAAATAAACTTATAGTACCTCTGTTTCTTTGTGAAGTTGTGATAATAATAGCACTACCTTACAGAATTGTGAAAATCAGAATAGGTGACATGTGTGGAGCATTTTGCAAATCTTAGAGCACCACATTAATATTAGCTTTCAGACTGGGTATGGAGAGCTTATTGTGAGTGAGATCTAATGCCATGTACCAAAATCTCTCTTATATTTAGTTGCTCCACTTATTGGAATCAGCCCTGCTATTACTAATGTCATTGAAGGGCAACAGCTGACTTTGCCTTGCATCTTGTTGGCTGGAAATCCCATTCCAGAACGTCGATGGCTGAAGAACTCAGCTGTGGTAAGAGCATTCTTTCAATTGAAAAGTTAAAGGATATGTGGTAAATATACTATAAATCATACTTGGAAAGTTACCAAAATTATCAGCAAGTGAACATGTTTAAACTGTGATTTTGGTTTGGAAGGGCAGGGGTAAGGGGGGGTGGATAGGCAGGTTATTGAAGAATAAAATTTGTCCCTCTCGAGTTTTTTTTTACAAGATTGACTTAACTAAATCTCACCATTGACTTTTGTTCTTTAAAAATAAAGAGTGAAACATTATTTCATTAATGTAAAATTAAAATACTTAAATGGCTCACATCAGCACTATAGAAAATTTAACAGCCCTGTAGAAAGGCTCTACCAGTGTTTTGTATATTGATCCTCCTTTGTAAGAAATTTCATCTGTTATCATCACAAAGTCATAATATAATAAGAAGTAAATCAGAACCCATCTGATCAAATAACTTCATTTTACAAATGAAGAAATCACGATCTGAAGAATTTTATGACTGAAGTCACAGAGGTGGTAAGTGATAGAGATAGGATTTGAACTCAGATCCTCTAGCTCCAAAGTGAACATGAACCACAGTTCCTCTCAAAAGCAAACTTACTTTGATTTCAAACTATTTTAAAATAACAATCCCAAGACTGCTGAAAATACTTCAGTGTGGACATTTGTATTGTGATAACAGAGTTGTACTTTTGTGCGATTTCTTGATATAATTTAACATGTCTACTTTTTAAAATTTCAGTCTTTGGAATAGTCCAGAGTTTTTCCCATTTCTCTAGCAACTTGTAAGTTCACATCAATGGCATATAGATAAAATGTTTATTAATATTCATATGTTCTAAACACTTTGCTAAGCACAGAAAAAAACAAACAAATAAAAACAAAGGCAGTCCTGAATTTATATTCTAAGTGGGGGAAAGCTAGCATATAAAAGGGTACTAGAAGGGGCAACTAGGCAAAGCACTGGATAGAGTTAAAAGGACCTGAATTCAAATGGGACTGTCTTTATCCCAGTTAATTTTATCCCTAAAATGATCTGGAGTTTCATGGGTTGGTCTGAGTTTGAAAAAAAAAAAGTGATAGCTGGTGTGAGTGAGAGCTTCTTCAAATGTAGATTCAGAGAAGTCACCAATCAGAGGGAAAAAACCTTCAGTGGTAGAGGTGTTGCCTGCTGAGAAGACCTCTGGGGGAGAGTTAGGGAAGTGGCCTGGATCCAGGTTTGAAGAGAATTCTGAATAAAGATATACTATTTACAGGTTATAATATATATATATATATATATATAAATTCTATTAAAATGGATCTAAAATAAGCATTAATTGGACCCTCAAACTCAGTGTTATAAGAAATAAGTACAATAAACATGACATCCTCTTTTCATTCTGTCTGCTTCTTACAATGCCATTAGAGAAGTATAGTGATCAGAATAAATGCAGAGATAGTAATCAATTTACTTTATTTTAGGATTTTTCTACTTCCACATTCTATATTAGACCATTCTTTTCATCATTCTTTCCCATCATTTGGCTCTGGTGGTGGCTTTTTTCTTATCAGCACCAGATTCCTCCACTATTGTGGTTCAGGGAGAAATGGGTTTCCAAGAGACTTCTATTTCTGAAGCTGATGACTTGCCTTGATTACAAACTGACATGTAGAGAGGAAACAAGTATAACAGAAGATGGTACCAAGAACCACAGTTGCTACCATTTCTCTTGAAAAGCCAAAAAACAATGCAATAAGTGCAGCAAATGCCAGTCACCTCTAAGGAATGGGACCTCTTTTTCAGGGATTTCAAGACTATCCAAGAAAATCCTGAGCTTCAGAACAAATCCATTTTAGTAGGGTTGGAAAAATTTCATCTTAATGAAGTTCTTAAAATTGTATGTCATTTTAAAATGTAATACTTTATAAGAGCATAGGACCATAGATTTTTTGGACCCAAAGGACTTCTAAACCTCTAATTTTATAACTAAGAAAGTAAGTTTAGTTATGCACAACAGGCAGATTTTCTTAACTAAGTTATTTATCTTGCTCAATGGAGGAACTTTGTTTTCCCGGTGGTCTTTTTTTTAATTTAGAAATTGTTATGCTAGTTTTGTAATGCCTGCCTGTTGGTCTAGGAGGTTTAAGTATGACTCAACCTCAGGCTTATTTCATCAGTTGATTGGTTGGTTGGTTCTTATCCTTGTATCTCTTTAGCTCTGGCTCGAGAACATTTTTCTTATGGCTGTTGAATCCTTTTTGGCCCCCATTTTCTATCATTTAGCAAAAAGCAAAAAACTCACCTGCTGCACCATGTAGCTGCACATATGCACTCTCCTCTATGTAAGAAGAAATAGACCAAGAGAGGTTAAGTAATTTGCCCCTAGTTACACAAATACTAAATGTATGTCTGAGATGGGATTTGAGCCTAAGCCATTCCTAATTCTAGGTCCAGGATTTAAGATTAAGTGGCCATGCCCTTGCCAAAATGACTGCCTCAAGAACCACTGGCCCATAGTGTGCCAAAATAAAAATATAATCTGCTTGTGTAGTGGTAATAAGATCTTCTATGTAGGAAAGAGCATCTTCAAGCCAAGTTTTTTTTTAACATAATTGGATGCTAGGTAATGACTAAAATATACAGAAGTGTGAAACTTGACTGTCAGATAAATGTTATGGAAATTAGTTGTGAGGATTGTCATTATTAAACACAGTTGTAGCTACTGTTGTGCTGTTCATTTGTTTTGTATTCTAAGTATTTTAAAATGTTTTTGGAGCAATAAAACAAGAAAATTTTAAAAGGTTTCCTTGATATTTTTTACTTTTCTAATACTTGATGAAAACAATGTCTAAAGTTTAGGACTGGACATATTCTTGACTTTATTTCTTAAATTTACCCTTTTTTTCTCTTTAAGTTGATTCCAAATCCCTATATCAATATTCGAAGTGATGGGAGCCTTCACCTTGAAAGAGTTCGCCTTCAGGATGGAGGCAAATATACATGTGTGGCAAGTAATGTTGCCGGAACTCACAATAAAAGTACTACTGTCAATGTATATGGTAAGAAATATGTTCAGTAAAATCTTCACCCTAAATTGTTGCTAAAACATTATTATTATAAACTAAATTAAAGCAAATACCAAACTAATTCTCACTGAAAGATTTGAAATATATTTGTATTGTTTTTATCCTTAAAGAAAAGTTTTTTTAATAAAAAAAAATTACTACAATAATTAATGACTTTTCCAGAGTCCCCTTTTCTACTAAGGAAATAAAAATGCTAGTGGGAGTTGGCAAACTATGCTTGCCAAGTGCTTGGGTAAGTAGTTTCTTAATTGATAAAAGGGAACACAACTCAGAGAAAAAGAAAATGTTTAAAAATATATTGTAATTTAAAGCAAAATGAACACTTTATACCTTCCAAAATTGCCTTTTCTTTGCTGATTGTGCAAAACACTTGTCCTTAAGAATGACCTCCTTGTCTATAGGAGATGGTTGAACTTTTTGTGTGGTCACTACTGCCTCTGTATTCATACAGTCCTCATACATATTAAACATTTTAAAGATCACTGACTTTTTTAAATGATGGAACATCTTTTTCTGTTTATACCTGGCAAAGATTGAGCTATTACATTTCTTTTTTAATTGACTATCTTTAATTTTTCAAAGAATTACAATTGCTTTTTCTTTTCTTTTGAGAGATTAGCAAGACTTACCAAATTATTGAAAAATAGCTCTGGAGGATGGCAGAATAGAAACTAAATATTGTTTTAGGAAAAACAGAATATTAAGTTACTATGATATATATGTTTTCTCTTCTATATACAGATCACAACTAATCCTTACCCATCTTGTGTGACTTCTGTTGTCCATGTGTGCCTACTCTGCCATAGGAAGTATATCTAGTGTTAAGGTGCTCCTAGATCTCTTCACATTGTATATGTACCATTGCCACATTCAGGCTGCTTATCAATTTCTATGTGACTGGCTCATCATTTAAAGAAAAATTATTGTTGGTGAATACATATGTCTCTTGACATCCTTTGTACTTCCATTTGAAAAATAAAATATTTTGAAATATTACAATGGCAAGCTGGAAAATGACCTTATGTGTGTGTCTCCTGGTTTGGCAGAGAATGATGGATTGGATGTACAGGATCAGACATCCATTTTAGAAAAAGCTAATGTGTCGATTTGTTTGAGGTGAGAAAATGTGTATGATAGAGATTCAAAAAAAAGGAGAAAAGAACATCAATAAGGTATCAAAATTATACAATTTAAAACAGATGTTCAGAAAGGGACACAAATATATTAAATTTAGCATTCAGTTTAAAAAACTGAAGTGTATTGTCTCATTTATAATTTATTCTTTCATTCTTCTTTGAACAATAAAATGTTTGCTAATCATTATTATTATGATAATAATTTTAAAAAACCTTAAAGTGGCCAGTGAGTTCAGTGGCTTTCAACTTTTTTGATCTGCAAACTGCTCAATTGGACAAAAATATCTTGAGGATCAGCAGCTTCTTTTCCCTCTCCATCAACTGGGAGTTACTATTAAAATCTTGTCCTTTCACTAAACTGATTTTGCTCCAGTTAAGACTAAGACTGATGGTTACAGGGGGCAGCTAGGTGGCGTAGTGGATAAAGCACCGGCCTTGGAGTCAGGAGTACCTGGGTTCAAATCCAGTCTCAGACACTTAACAATTACCTAGCTGTGTGGCCTTGGGCAAGCCAATTAACCCCATTTGCCTTGCAAAAAAAAAAAAACACCTAAAAAAAAAGACTGATGGTTACAATGAATCAATTAATTTCTAAAAATGTTTTACACAATAAACAAATGCCTTGATATCACCATATTAAATGTATGCAAAAAAAATCAATCCACAGACAAACTGAAGAGTAACTGTGATCTATATATATATATTGAGATCTAGTGTGCCCCTTTTATCTGTGTAACTATTCACCATTACAAGAAAGTGATCCTCTGTTATTATCAAAATTCTCCAAATAAAGGAATGCTCAATCTCCTTTAGTAGTATGTTTTAAGTGTCAGGTTAGTTAGTCAATTAGTTTAAAATAGAAACCATCAACTAAATGCATTTGATGTAAGAGAGACCCCCACTGAGTGCCTTGAAGCTTCAAGCATTCTCATGATGATTTCGTTAACATCCATCATTTAGACATAGCATTGATATCTGTATAAGCAGATTTTTCTGGTTTCTCAATTTTCCTTAAACATATTTACCACCATTCTTACAGTTACTCAGTTATAAGAGCTCTATACCCTACAGACATTGTATCCTGAATATATAGTAGTAGAAGGAATGAATTAAATATACACAAGTACAAAGTAAGATGGAGTTGAGCAATTACCTAATGAATTTGACTCATATAGTTTTTTTTTTTCTGTATAATTCAGGGAAGGCTTTTATCAATGTCCAAATATCCCCAGTTATTAAAACATTTGCCTCAATTCTCTATTTCAACTTTATTTCTTGACTTTTGTATTTATTTTCTAAGTTGTCACAAATTCTTATACCAGTTAGATGGACAATTCCTAGGAATTTCTAAGGTCTTCAATTTCGTTATTTCTTTCTCTAGGAAGTAGTTCATCATTCTTTTTATTAGCTGCTGAATTCCCTCAAAGTCTATCTTGAATTACTTTAGGAAATTGTATTTCATTTAGGAAAATGTATTTCATTTCTAAAAATTAGTTTCCCCAATCCTTATTTTTCAAGAATAAATATGGTGCATTTTTCTGAAGTTGGGTTTCAGTCATTTTATTGATGATATAGGAGAATATGTCCTTGCTTGTTGAGTGTTTCCTTAAGATGTACTTCTTTCTTAAAGTTGCATGAATGAATGACTTCCATCTTGTTTTTCTTCCTGCCCTGTATTTGCTGAAAAGATTTTATGAGATTCTCAAGACAATCAATTAATCATTATCTACTGGACATTGACTCAGAATACTAATTTGTACTGTCTGTTTCTCAAAGGCTATTTCTTTGCTAGGTATTTCAAACTTTCTAAAGATTATAATAATTTTAATTTGAAACAGAATTTATGAAGTTTACAGTAGTAGATAGATAAGATTGGCCATTGTAAAATGCCAAATTTTGATATTTGTTTTTCTTTTTAGTTCTGCCAATTATTCAGCATGGACAACAGATATTCAGCACGATTGAAGGAGTCCCTGTAAGTTTACCATGCAAAGCCACTGGGGTTCCCAAACCAACTATTGTCTGGTCCAAGGTAAGTATCTCATCTTAGTTATAAGAAATATTATTACTCTGTTCCTTGGACCTTTAATAGTATATTAGATAGGACTTCTTCAAGAGAACATCAGTGATAGGAGTATGTTCTACTCTGATGTGAATATTAACTTCCTTGTGGCCTCAGAGTTAGTACTCATAAGCTGCTCTTGCCAAAAAAAAAAAAACAATTCATGACCTGGTGACCAAACAGGAGATGAAACTTTCTAAACTTAGTTAAACTAGTCTTCTAGTTATTACTGGTTATTGTTAACACAGACTCCATCTCCAAGACTCTATTGGAAACCTTTCCATTGTAGTAGGATCTATCATATTTCATTGCTTAAGCATCATTTGAAAAAAAAGGAAATAGCTATACCACTATGAGTCAGTCTTCTTTAATAACAGAGGTAAAACATCAAATTAATAGCATCTATTTAGTATTTACAACTAAAATATTTTAACACATGGTTTCATTTTATATTCTTAAAATCCCACTGACATGAAGAACACATTATTATTTGTTTTTGATGCATAAAGATAAATTGAAACATAATGTTTCAGTTAGGCACATAGTCCTGTGGCAAAGCTATTTTTAGGACCTATTTCTCTTGCTCATCTATTCAGTGTCCTTGAACTAAACTGGTCTGTCTTCTCTTCTTTTTTTTAAATTTCCTGGGTTGAATGAGGCAAGAAAAGTTTGGGTAATTCCTTAGATTCCTTTAAATCTCTATTCCTTTGAATGCCTATTTTGTGTTTACATGATTAAAACTGTGTATTATTTAGGAATAGAAGGTTATTTATTTTTTGTTTTCTTCAAGATAGTGTCATATCTCTATTATCTAAACACATATTTACACATACATTGATCTTCTGTTTCTTAGAAAGGAGAACTGATTTCTCCCAGCAATGCTAAATTTTCTGCAGGATTAGATGGAAGTTTATATGTAGTATCACCAGGAGGTGAGGAAAGTGGGGAATATGTCTGCACTGCCACCAATGCAGCAGGATATGCTAAAAGAAAAGTTCAGCTGACAGTTTATGGTAAGAACCTATTTGAAAAAATGTTTTTCATTGACACCTTCTAGCTTCGCCAAAGCACACAGCTGTCCCTTGCATAACCTTACCCAAATATTGTACCCCTAAAGTAAGCCCTGATTTTTCCCAAAAATGTAGTCTTTCTGCCAACTAAAATCTCATATAAGATCAGCTCTGCCCAACTCTGATTTTGATTTTAAGGGTGAGGGAAGTATATAAGACTTTGGAAAGTTTTATAATGTTTTCTCAGAGTAGTATGCTCATTACACCCAACCCTTGTTCAGTAATACCAGTTAGTTAAAAGTCTTAGCAAGCCAAACCTCAGTTATGTCTTGGGTTAGAGTTGTGCCCTGGAGGGCTTCTTTTGCAGATGGCTAACTTTAAGACTGCATTTCAACTTACCTCTTAATCCTTGTACTAAAGCAAAAAAATGAGAAGAAAAGTCTTCTAATTGCCTTCCTATCATTTTTTCCACATTCCTCATTTAAAATGCCTGGAAACTATTAGATGGTGCTTGAAATTTGGGACCATATGAAGTCTCTTTGTACATCATTTTAAATAAAAATGATAGCTGCCATTTCTGTGGTACTTTATACTGCCCAAAGGAAGCTAGATGGAGCAGTACATAGAACAATGGATCTGGAGTCGAAAAGGCCTGAGTTCAACTTTAGCCTCTGACAATAGCTCTGTGAACTTGGGCAAGTCACTTAACTTGAGTTTCCTCAGCTATAAAATGGAAATTCCAATGGCATCTACTTCCCAGAGTCATAGTGAAGATCAAATAAGCTATTCATTAAATGCTTAGCAGAATACCTGACCCATAGTAGGCATTCAATAAACATTTGTTCCTTCTCCTATTTTTTATGTTTTATAAGTAGCTTTATATTTATATATATATATATATATACATATATATGTATATATATATATATACATATATATATATATATATATGCTAGTTTATTTCATCCTCTAAACTCAGAGCAGTAAAATACTACACGTGGTGTTCATAAATTCCCAAATTGATGCCTCATCATGATCTGGATGTGATCCTGGGTTCTCAAAAGGCTAAACCTTGGCATAGAATACCATCCTAGAAAAGCTTTGATTGTGGTCCTGTACCAAGCTATATGCCAAGCTTTGAATTACTTTTTAAACTTATATCAATTATAGTTTAACTTAAAGGAAACGATAGATAAGGAATGCTAGAATCAGTTTTCTGTATGCAATTAGAACAAGACTAAAAGAATAAAAATGAAAAAAGATAGAGTATTCAATTAAAATAACATCAATCTGACTTGATTAAACAAATTTTGACATTAAAAAGGAAAATTGATAGAAAAAATATATTAATACCAATTGCACAATTTCATACAGAAATTTAACTTGTACATAGCAATTGCCATAATGAGAAAACCAAGAATGTCTAAAAACCACTTCAGTCCAAAAGCACTTGGGATTTATTTGCCAAGCAGAAAGATATTGCAGCACAGATATATTTTGAAATATAAACACAATATAAAATCATATAAAGAAATGTGATGAAATATTTTTAGAAAATCAGGATAATTGTATTTATAATTGTATTCACTAAAGTGAATATATTCAGAGGGTGGGAAAATGTATTACATACTACTCTTTCTGTTATAGAATCTTGGATTCTCACCAATACCCACTCTATCCCCATTGCCTTCCTACTGTTCTCCCACTGACCCCTTTGTTCAATTCCACTCTTTCTGGGATACTTACAAGTCTCTCAAGGAACATAGAAATCATAAGTTGCTTTTGGAAAAATCAGCCTTCCATAGTCTACCAAGACCATTTCGTGTCTAAGGTAGGACCTCTCAGTAGTGGAACGCTGAGTGCTCTTATTTTTGTTTGGTGGTTCAGAGCAAGTCGCACAGAATGAGCAAGCAGAATGCATCCCAAATATAATGATGGTATCTTTTCTCAAAACCTATCTTTCTTCCTTATTTTTGTCAGGGGCAGCATCATCTTAATTATTCACATATGTTTATTATCTTGGTGTCATGCTAGATTCATTTTTACTCATATCACTTGTCTAAGCATATCTTCTAATTTCTATATCTAAAACATCTCTCTAATCTATATTCCATTTGTTCAAGTCCCAGACCACTCCTACAACAGCTCTCTCTCCCCCTACCCTCACATGCACATGCACATGCACATGTACATACATACACTCATTCAACATTCAGTAAACTTCTCATCTGACATTTGCATCTTTTCAAAACCTTACTTGTTCCTTCTTTTCAGTTTTCTTACACATTACTCCATTTCCTTTACTCCTGTCCAGAAAAATTGACTTTATTACTATTCTTCATACTAATATAAAATACAAATAAAATATCCAAGCAATAATAGAAATTTAAAGTATGAAGTCATCCATTAAATAGAATAATGTAAAGAAAACAGAGAGGATGTATATTGAAAATTATCTATTGAATTTAAATCAGAGATAATTAATCTTTTGCATGTTTGTATTGGTCATAATGTATTGTTTACAATTACAATGTGTAATGCCTATACACAAAGAAACATGACCCCCACTAAAAAAGTTACTTTTTGACTGATGTGACCTATTTAATTATTGTATTATGTATCTTTCTAAAAATATAATAAAATAGAAATCATCTTCTTAGCTACACTGACCAAATTAATAATAAATTACTATCAGTTATTTTTTATAAGTCCACTCTATTTCCCAGGACATAGAAAGGATTTTACAAAAAAGTGAAGCCTTTTAATCCTAAGAACTCTCTCTAAAATATTGGGTAGGAAACTGAAGATTATTCAGAGACAAATGGAAAGATAGATAATTGGCTTGAGCAGACAGCAACACATAACCATTACATACAACATATTATACAAGAAAAGCATTGTAAAGGATGTCAACCTAAAAATGCATGACTGAAAAAGAAGTTCTAGACATAGAGTAAAAGAGAGAGAGAGAGAGAGAGAGAGAGAGAGAGAGATTATCAAAATATTGGTTGTACTTCCTGCAGTAAGCTAATGGGTAGACATGGATGAGAACTACATAGAATAAGAAGACATGTTTATGTTGCATTCATACAATATATAATTAGAAAGAGTACCCACATACAAGAGATTAATAGATTTATTTTTAATTATTTTCTATAGTATAACATTTAAAGATGAAGAAACAGATTCAAAGATATTAAAGGCATTTGACAATGATAATTCAGGTAGAAGGTAAACTCTTTGAAGTACTATTTTTGCCTTTCTTTGTATCCCCAGTATTAACTCAATATCTAACACATCATTAAGCTTATTTATTAATTATAGCTAATAATTATCAGAAGCAGCATTCAAATACAGGTGCCTCAAATTTTCAAAACCCAGTGTCCTTTCCATTATAACATGTTCTTACCATATTTCTGTTGTGATACATGTTTTTCTTTTGTTAATTTGAAAAGCATTTCTTTCCCTTATTAAGTAAACAAAATGTGTGTTTTAGTAAGGCCCAGAGTGTCCGGGAATCAGCAAGGACTAACACATGATAAGCCAATAGAGATCTCAGTCACAGCAGGTGAAGATGTTACACTTCCATGTGAGGTGAAAAGCCTGCCTCCACCCACAATTACATGGGCCAGAGAAACACAGCTCATCTCACCATTCTCTCCCAGGTAATGAGATTTGAAATTGTGTCCTTTGAAGACAGAAATTCATAGATACTGCTTTTCTTTAGTTTTCTAAATTCTTTAATACTTTTAATGATTCAAATCTTTTAATTCCAGGAATTAACTAGGAAATGTGATTTTACAGAAGACACATACTGTATTCTTCATTTAATTTGAGTTTGATGGTTATAGCATAATTCTAGTAATCTACACCTGTGTGTTTCCTAAAATTAACTCCTACTCTAATGGATGCCTGACCAATGGAGCCTCCTTCTCAAAGTTTATAGAGCTTCTATACCTTCCACCAAGCTGAATGGTTCTGGAGCCAGTTAGAATGTCTACAAATACTCCAAATCAGAGTCACAATATTTTGATTACATATTATCACAGCTTTCCAAAAGCTGTCTCATATGGAAGTAGGCAGAATATACTTCACATGCCCTGAGGAAGGGCATGCACTGGCTAGTAACCTGGTATACCTTTGCATATTTTTTGAAGATTATCTGTAGAATTTTGTTATTTTAATAGCTGAAAGGTCATTAACTCAACATGAATAATAGACAGTATACTCATTTATTTGTAGAATTTTCCATTTATTAACTTTCTAGGTCATCTATCTCAAACTTAGAGGGTAAAGTAATATTCTAGAGCAGACGTGTCAGTCTAGGGGCCCAACTTCGTTGTATGACTGAATCAGACTAAAATATAATTATGGGGGCGGCTAGGTGGTGCAGTGGATAAAGCACCGGCCTTGGAGTCAGGAGTACCTGGGTTCAAATCTGGTCTCAGACACTTAATAATTACCTAGCTGTGTGGCCTTGGGCAAGCCACTTAACCCCATTTGCCTTGCAAAAAAAAAACCCTTAAAAAAACATAATTATGAAACACTTGACAAAATAGCATAGTAGAATATGAATAAGGTCAAATTTTGGTTTCTTAGTCAATATACAGTATGAAGAGATCCTTATATATGGTTTAATGGTCCTCTTTCTATTTGAGTTTGACCTCTTGACTGACGGTACTTGATTGGCCTTTAATTATGACACACTTCTGTCATAATTAACATTGTTCCTTACTATATTACAATCAGCTAAGAACTCAAAAGAAAATTTCCTTGTCTTAAAGGTTGCAGATATCAATCTCCTGTTCCCCTGAGATTTCTTCAAGATTCAGCTATGATGCCTAAACTTCCTGTGTTGTGCTCACTACTCCTCCTCCCTTCTACAAATTTTCCTGTACTTCTTTAACATCTAATTTTCTTACTTTATTCTCTATTTTTTATTATATTATCCATTGATATATTTTATCCTGTTTTCTATAACTTGATATCCTTGAGAGCAAAGAACAGTTTCATTTTGAGCCTTTCTATCCAGAACCAAGGACAGCGCCTTGCATTCATAAGCATCTGGAAGTGTGTTGAATTCAACTGAAAAAAATTTCAGGCAAAAGCAAGCTTTGCAGATCAAAATTAAACAGATAATTATATTCCTATTTGCTTTTTTAAGTTATGCAGACAGATTATGATATGTTTTCAATGCCATTTAAGTTCACAAGAGAGTATTAGAGAAATTTGATAGTACTTGGTCTTTTAAAGCATACTCTATGAATACTTCTCTTACAGGCACATCTTCCTCCCTTCAGGATCAATGAAAATCACTGAAACACGTGTTTCAGACAGTGGAATGTATCTTTGTGTTGCCACAAATATCGCAGGGAATGTGACTCAGTCAGTTAAATTAAGTGTCCATGGTAAGTTTTAAGATTTGAAATAAAGATAATGTGTCCTATGTGATGACTTTGTGAATTGGCAACCATGAAAACTCATTAATCATATTTCTTTATGTAATATCTAAACACTATACTGCATAAAAGAATTATTAGGAAAATATCTAAAAGTCAAAATAACTTCTTGTAGAGCCCAGAAATATTTATTTGAAGTCCAAAAGGTAATCAGCTAATTTTTTTATTTATCTTCCCCCAAAAATGCACAATCCAAAACTTGTGAAGTTTAGATATTACCAATTTTAATGCAAATTCCCATACTCCATGTTTGTATTGTTCTTGAAATAAAGGAAAATAAAGAAGAGATAAATTAAATTAAGAAAATTGCTATCTATATAAAAGATGTTTCTCCCCTCCCCCAATTATGAGTAGCTTGTTATTGCTTACAATTATCTCATAAATTCTATTTTTTTCAACTTGGAATATAATCCTTCACCCTTTTATTCTTTTTAAAATATGAATCCAAATGTTTAAACTCTGAAAAGTCTTTTCTGATTAACCCCACCTGACATATTATCCATCTACTTTACATCCTTTCAGCTCTAAGAGATTTGGTTTTGTACATAAATTTGCATTTGTTTATGACTGTTATATGCTATTCTTCAGAATTTTATTTATGTGTTATGTATATATATATATATATATATATACTCACATATAAATATTTGTTATTTACATAATTGTTCCTTGATTTATGTTATAGTCATAGAGTATTAGAAATGGAAGTGACTTTAAAAATTGTATAATTCTTTTATTTTTACATCTGGAAGGACCAACTTAATGATATATTTAGCAAACATTAAATGAATCCTAGATTATATACAAATGGTCCTCTATTTTTGTATTTTTCATGCCATAGATTGATAATTGGAGGTTGTAAAGTTGTATAATATTCCTCTGATTGAAATATTTAAATATTTTATTGTTTCTAGTTCCTCCAAAGATACAACGTGGCCCTAAACTTCTGAAGGTACAAGTTGGTCAGAAAGTGGACATCCCTTGCAGTACTCAAGGATTGCCTCTCCCTGCACTTAGCTGGTTTAAAGATGGAATTACCATGGTGATTGATGGAGTGCAGTATACCAACAGCCCTGATGGAACACTGAGCATTGACCAAGTTCAGCTTTCAGATTCTGGTGTATATAAATGTGTTGCTAGTAATATAGCTGGCAGTGATGAGGCAGAAATAACAATACAAGTTCAAGGTAAATTTTTTACATAGAGAAAGGCGGGGATGGAGAAAACTCATATATATTTAATTCATTTAATAAAAATATTTGTGATTTCCCCCATGAGCATAATATTTTTGTGTAGTTCTACAGGCACAACTGAAAGTAATCTCTTCCTTATGTGCCTGGAGGAGGAAAAAATATTAGATTGTGAATCTAATGTTTTTAGTATATTTAATCTTCAAAAATTAAATCACTGCATATGGCAATCAAATCTATAATACCAGTTAAATTATGTTTGTGAGAAATTGTATACTGTTAGTGGAATTGATATTTTACCTTGTAGTTAGACATATTTTGTATAAATCATATTCTTAAGAAATATAGATCTGAAAAAAAAAAGAAATATAGATCTGCTGATACCCATGCTTGATGTTGAATTTGCTTTGAGTAGTTGAAGGGTAGATATGATTCTTTATTTAAGGAGGTCTCAGTGTGTATGATCAAAGGATCTACTGAAGCATGATTTCATGTAGGTCTTGTAGAATGAATGAATTTGGAAAGAGAGAGGGTAGATAAGAGATTTCACTTGGAAGTGAAAATTTTCCCAGTTTGCCCCAAATTTTCATGTTTTTAATTTGGGATGCATTTATTTTTACATGGATTTTATTCTGCATGTATGCATACACATCTATTTTTCTACATCTATAACCATTAGTTAGATAACTCTTTTATGAAATCTTCAAACACCAATATGTACAGTGATCTCTTCTAGCTCTGAATTTCATATATAAATAAATATATAATGTGATATATTTCTTGCATATACTTGCATATACATAATTCAGTTTCAAATTAGAGAATATGAGGAATGGAATATGTTTTTGTTATAGAAAGTTATGTGATCAGACTTTTCATTTTTTTATATTACAGCTTACTGAAAGCATAGTGTATAGTGGGAAGTATATTGAAGTTGGAGCAGGAAAATAGTTACCTTCAAACTTGTCTCTGACACTGACCAACTGTGTGAAAATAGGCAAGCTACTGACTTTTTCCACCTTAGTTTCTTCATTTATAATGCTGGGGATACTTGTTAGTAATATTTCAAAAAGTTGTTTTTGAGGATTAAATGAGAAAATCCATGGAAAATTTGTAAAACAACATATAAAAAGATAAATTTTGTCTCATGTAAAAGTATATTAATAATAATAATTGCATTTTATAGTGATTTAAGGTTTGCAAGGTACTTTACAAATATTATCTCATTTCCTTACAAGAACATTGAGAGGTAGGTTCTTTAAATATCTCCATTTTATAGATGAAAAAATTGAGACAGACAGAGATTAAATGATTTGCTCAAGCTCACACAGTGAATAAGAATTTGAGACAGGTTTTTAACTCTGGTCTTCCTGACTCCATGTCAGTGCTCTTTCTAATGGGTTTAATGTAAAAGCGGTTTTATACATCTTTGTATCCCCATGTGTCAACCATCACAGTGCTTCTAAGTGGTCACTAGTTGATCAATATTTGTGGTATTAATAAATTATTTTTTTAATAGAACCCCCAGCAGTAGGAGATCTCGAGCCTCCTTACAACACTCCATTTCAAGAAAGAGTGGCCAACCAACGCATTGCATTTCCATGTCCAGTTAAAGGTGTGGAATACTTTGGTTAAAATACTTTTCCATTAGTAGCTAATTTGAACAATTTTATACAGTTTAATTTTTTCAATGTTCTTGCAAAAATGAAATTTCTTCAGGCCTTTTAAACTCAAGTAAATGTATATATGTTTAATAGTTCTAATATTTAAGGTAAGCACTATTTGGAAGAGTGAAGAAAGTCAAATGCTAACTGTAATTCTTTCATCTTGTAGCCCATAGTCCACATACATGACAAATACATGTTGATTTTGCTGATATCTTGATTTTCTATAAAAATTCTGATGCTAAAAAAGGAAGAGAAACATGGTAACAATGGTCAGAATAATAACATAGAATAACAAAAGTCATAGAAAGTTTGATTTGGAGTGGACCTTAAAAGTCATTGGTCAAAACTCCCATGCCAAACATGAAAACATCTTTGAGATAGTGACTCAACCTGTGCTTGAACACTTTTAAAGAGATTATACTTCATAAATTATATTTACCTTCTTTGATGTATTGTTATTTGTTCTTCCCTCTAGAGTTAAACTTATAAAATATAATCATGTTCATGAAAACCTTCTAGGAATTAGAAGCTAACTATTTTGCCCCTTTTATACCTCCTTCCCACTCCCTCAGCAGTCTTTTAGGTTTAGTTGTTTTAGTCATTCTTCTTATAAAATAATGTCCATTCCTTTCATCATCCTGATTGCTTCCTAGTTGGATATGTCTTGGTTCATGTTCCTCCTAAAATGTGTCACTTTGAACTAAACACTCTACTTTGGGTACGGATTGACTAGTACTGAGTGCATTTGGGACCATTGTCTCCTAAATTCTAGACATTCCTATTAATCATAGGCACAAGGTCTTTACCTGTAATTTCAATGGTACAGAGATCTATCAGGTGAGAAATCTGCAAACAATGCAGGTCAACTACTTCATTACAATTGATAATCTTAGTTGTCTTGGGCATTAAAAAATTAAATGACTTTCTCAGGTTCACACCGCCTATATGTGTCAGAGATGGGACTTGAACACATATCTTTCAGACTTTAAAACTGGCTCTTTACTCTGCCATATCACTGTGATTTTCACATCATTTCAAAGTTGAGGGAGACCTTGGAGGTCATCTCATTTGATCTGAACAGGAAAAATACTTCCTCTATAATATTACCCTTCAATAGGCAATCAGTTTTTGTTTGAATACCACAAATGATGGGCAATTCGTTTTTCCTAAAAAACAAAACAAAACAAAACAAAACTTCAATTCACTTTAGAATTATTCTAATCATTAGAAAAATTTCCATATTTCAAACCTATGCCTGCTTCTTTGCAACTTCTGATTTTTGCTTCTAGTTCTATCATAAATAACCAGAGTCAATCAAATCCTCCTTTTAAATGACTACCTTTATAATACTTGAAGATTGCTATCATGCTGCCCTTAAGTTTTCTCTCCTCTAGGTTAACATTCCTATTTTCTTTGACTAATATTCATGTGATATTCTGTGTCAAACTTAATTCGTGCAAGTCTAGTGATTTATAGTAAAGAATAGAATATAATAGGATACAGAGTATAAAATGCAATAAAAAAACAAGTAAATTACAGGACTAAAAAAATATTGGAATCATAAGGTTCATTAACATGACATTCCAAAGGTTAAAAAGGTTTCTAATTCAAATAAAAATAACACCATCCCTATCTTTCTACATTCATTATACTAGGTCAGAAAGGCATTATTGCAGGGCAGTAAGAATTCTCCTAAACCTCTCCTAAAATCTCTGGCCCCAACACCTATAGGTTAGATTTGCCTCAGACAAGAAGAGAATCAAACCAGTGATGATCCTGAGAACAACCTGCCCTACTCCTTTAAAGGAAGCCAGCCTACTCTGGGTAAAATAAGTGATATTCTTACCACAATTAGCATGATCTCAAGGCCTGGTGGTCTGGATACTCTCTAATATAGCAATGTCATTAAAAAAATATGATTCCCAGAAATGAATGCAATAATCTAGTCTAGAAGTAACTAAGCAAATAAAGTTAAGTAGGACTATTACCTTCTTATTCTGAATGTTTGGGTTGTCTTGTATAGCCAAGGTCACATTAATGCATTTAGCTGCTATATTATATCATTGGTTTATTTTTAACTTGAGATCAACCAAAACTCTCACAGCCCCTTCTTGACTGCATTGTTATCTAGTTATATCTCTCCTATATTGTACTTGGGAAGATGATTTTTTTTAAATTCAAGCTGAAGATTAATAACAGTTCAAAATTATTTGATTTGAATTAATTCCTAATTTGATAGTATAAAATAAATGATGGGCATCTTTTCTACAAAAATATATCTTCTATCTCTTGAAATGTTGTCTATGGACCAGAGTGGATGCCTGAAAATACCCAGAGATAACCTTCCTTGGCTATTATGAATTTTTGTTCAGGCTTTTTTTCAGTCATATCTGATTTTTCATGTCTCCAGTTGGGATTTTCTTATCAGAAAGTGGTTTGCATTTTCATTCTTCAGTTCACTTTACAAACAAGGGAAAAGAGGCAAACAAGTAATAAGTTTATTACCCAAAATCAAAGAATTACTAAGTATCTAAAACCACATTTCTTCCTCTAACTCCTGAGAGATTAAAATTAGTACTAACATGTCATTAAGATACTTTGTTTGTAGTAGAATCATATTTATCTTTTTATAAATAGTTTAAATAAACTATAAATAATGTAATATTATATGGTACCAGTTTTTATTTTTGCATAAATCATAATCTATATCTTCCCTCTAGCTGGACAGCATATAATATATTCTTACAGTATTATAATGAATAACTCCATTTTTATGTAAATATTTTCCACCATTCTTTCTGCTTCATATGGGATATGTGTTTATTTATGTGCATAGCTGTATGTATATATGTATATATATATGATATATGTGCTCTTTTTTGAGCATAGTGCTACTTACTTGCCTTTAGATGTTTCTTTGAAATGTCAAAAGTAGTCCTCTATAACATATAAACTTTTTTACCTAATGAAGTCTGATAATCTCAGTAAAGATAACTTATCTTTTAATGAAGGCTGGGTATCTCAAAAGGTATTCTAGGAATTGGAATTTTTAATAGTATAAGACCTTCAAATTATCAAAACACATATGATTTGGCCATAGTTAAATGTTTATGTACTCAAGATAATTCTCTTTCTTTGTGAAATATTAATGTTATTTTCTTAACAACTGTTTTATCTTCTTTGAAAAAATCTAATATTCTTTATTTTTCACCTTAGGTACTCCCAAACCAACAATCAAATGGCTGCGTAATGGCAGAGAGCTAACAGGCAGAGAACCAGGCCTTTCAATTTTGGAGAATGGAGCATTGTTGGTTATTGCTTCAGTTACACCATATGATAATGGGGAGTACATCTGTGTGGCAACCAATGAAGCTGGAACTACAGAAAGAAAATATAATCTCAAAGTTCATGGTAAAATTGTTACAAAATACAAAAATTCCATAACTTCAAGTGTGGTCTTTTTCAAGTACTTAATTAAAAATTGTTCATCATTGTGATATCTGATTTCAAACATTCAAATCTTTACTGAACATTTGATGGGGATCTGCTCACTGAATTTTCAGTCTAAACTTATGAATACTGTATTCAAATAAAATGATTTAATGAATCAATTTAATTTACACTAAATTAATGAATACTAATTTCCTTTTAAAGTATTAAATAAATTAAATATAAATTAAATTGATGTCAGTATTAATTGATAATAAAACAGAAATGTATCATTAACCAGAAAAACTAGACAAATTAAAGAATTTTAAAGAATCCTTGATATCATCAATGTTTTTATCATATATTTTCAGCCTCTACTACTGAAATTCTTTGTATTATTTACCTTAAAATTCTTATTAGCCACTTGCTATTTAGGGGGAAAAAAAGAATTATGCAAGCTTTAGAAATGGACTTTTTTTTCAAGAACACTTTACCATCACATAGTTTAAATAAAGTTTCCCTTTTTTTGTAGTTCCTCCTGAAATTAAAGATAAAGGACAAGTGACAAATGTATCTGTTGTACTAAACCAGCCCACAAATCTCTTTTGTGAAGTCTCGGGCAATCCTTCTCCTATCATCATGTGGTATAAAGATGACATCCAGGTACGTCCATCATATAAAGTATCCAAATGTCAATTCTTATGTTCCAATGAAGTTTCTAATTCAGTTTAGACTTCTTCATGCCTGTGAAGTGTATCAATAATATTCAACTTTTGTGAACCATACAGGTGACTGAAAGTAGCACTGTCCAGATAACACATAGTGGGAAGATGCTACAACTCTTCAAAGCTTCTCCAGAGGATGCTGGGCACTATACCTGCAGAGCAATTAATATTGCTGGGAATTCTGAGAAGAACTTCAACATTGCTGTACTCGGTAAGCAGAACACTTTTTAAAACCTCAGTCCCACATGTATATCCCATATAAACAGAACTACATTAAAATGTAACAATGATGGTGAAAGAATAGACTGGACAAAAATGTCCTTATGTTTCAGTTTTTTTCTTCACATTTGGGAATCAATTGGAATGAAAAGTTAAAGCTATCCTAATTCCTGATGTAGTAATATCTTAAGGTTATTGCCATTCTTCTGTATGTGAACTGCTGAAACAATTTTAATATGTTCTTAGAAATTATCCGTCATTGCCTGCCTTCAGATAAACAAAAGCTGTGCCCAACTGAGAATGCACAAGATTGACTAGAAAAAAATGCACATCTTTTTGTCCTGGTGCATTGATTATTTCTTCTTCCGAAGCCTGGTTGGAAGCCATAAAAGTTTTAAATAAATGTTTTGTTAGTTTGAGAAAAGCAAATTCTGTTACTTTCTGTTACTTTCACACATGTAATTCCACAGTGACCTAGGAAGGACCAAGTATTTATCTTGGGTTGCCATTGAGAACTAACTGTTAATGTTTGTAGATATCTAAAGATATTTTTATCACTTGAGAAATGGAAAGAGGATTTAGTATTATGGATCATCAGAAACCTGGAATTTGTGTCAGAAAAACTTGCTTTCTAATTCTAACACCACTTTTACTATGTGACCATATCTAAGTCATATAACCTTTCTGAACCTCAATTTCTTTATCTACAATATTAAGATATTAAAACTATTTACACTGACAGTAAATGAGGTCATATATGTAAAATACTTTGAATACATAAAACAATTTATATATTTGAAGCTTTTTTTTAGAAATTTTTTTAAAATTTAAGCTATGGAGTTAAGTGACTTGGCCAAGGTCACATAGCTAAGTAATTATTAAGTGTCTGAGTCTGAATTTGAACTCAGGTCCACCTGACTCCAGGGCCAATACTCTATGCACTGTGCCAACTACCTACCTGAAGCTTTTTTAAAAAAAAATTGTGTTTCTTAAGGGTGGTTCTATTACCCATCATAATATATTTTAAATACTAATTAATTCTTGACTTAGAGTTATCATCATAGTCATAAATAATTTCTGACTACCAATGTATTATTGATATTCCTCTTCATGTTTAGACCAGCTTTTGTACACCAAATAAAAATTCATACCTAGGTCCTTATTCAAAATTTTTCTAGCTTAGAGAACCTTCTGGAGTCATTGACATAGTTTTTAAGAATTCAGTGTCATGTCCACACCCAAAGAAAGCATTAGAATTGTTTTTATGCAAGCAAGAACGGATTATATAACCCAAGATGAATGCAAATGGGGGAAAATAACATCATTTTGTGATATGCAATGTTCTGTATATGGAATTCATATTTTCCCCAGAGTCATCAATTAGAGGTTTTTAACTGTATCTATAATGATAAATTGATAATAGCATCGTGACTTGATATATGCTTCAGCATGAAAGAACTTTAGTAGGTCATATAACAAGGCTTCTTAAATTTCTAGGGATTATGCTAGCAGTAAGTTATTTTGTATGAGATTCTGCTGTTCATAAATATTCTCCCTATCCCCTTGTTACACATGTGTCTGAATGTTTCTCAAAATAAAATCTGATTTAAGGGCAAAGGTGTTATCCCAGGAAGTATAAATCATCCTAGCAGATCTTTTGTGAGTTTTTTCCAATTACTCATTTTGAATCTTGGCTCTTCTACTGTGTTTTGAAAGGAAATTATTTTCTTACATTTTGAACTTTAAAACTTGTTAAACTGACAAAGAACATTTATTTTCCCATGTGTTCATTCATAGATTCTCATGGTAAAATCTCTTTGTTCAAGTTCCACCCACTATAATAGGTGCCAATTTTCCAAGTGAAGTCTCAGTTATCCTCAACCATGACACCAGCCTTGAATGCCAGGTCAAAGGCACTCCCTTTCCTGCTATTCAGTGGTTCAAAGATGGCAAGTAAGTACTTCTTTGTTGTTAGCATGATCTCTTATGAAAGAATATAATTATATGAAGAAGAATAACTAATATTTTTATGGCTCTTCTAAGTGCTTTCAAGTATTATCTCTTGGATCTTCACAACAACCCTCCAAGTTAGATACTATTATTATCGTCCCCACCTTACAGATAAGGAAGACTTAAGCTACCCAGCTAATCTGTTTCTAAGGCCATATTTGAACTCAGGTCTTCCTGACTCTAGGCCCAACTCCCTATTCATTGTGTGTCCCACCTACTCCTAGGAAAGAGCATAATGTAAAAAAAATATATTAAATCTCCTCTCTTCATTTATTGCCTTGGTACATATGATATGATTAGATAAATACTTCTTGAAAATAATCTTTGATATATACACTACCTTTCATGCTTAAAATTTGATTTTTAAAAATAGACCACTCCAGTACTTTTACCTTTTTGAATTTGTATTTTAAAAAGTTGAAGTCAGGTCTGTAAAATTTATGATAATAGAGAGGGAAGTCAAGTCTTTCCTGTGTATTGAAAGATATATGCTCATGATAGATTAATGATAAGTCATGAAGAATTTAACATGACTGAATACACATGTTTTACATATAAGCATACCAAATAATCAATAAAAAACAAAAAATCAAACCTTGCAATTAACCATAATATTAAAATGAATAGTCAAGATTTTTCTGTAGGAGGAAAAAAGTGCCACTTATGGGTGGCCACTTCAGAGGCATGGATTTCCACAAGACTCAAATAGTTGCATTGATCTATATCAGTAGTGTCCTGGTGAATAAAAGTTAAACCATATAGGCTTTATTTCTGTTGTTAATCAACAAGCTTTTCTTAAACATTTATTATGTGCTAAGAATTCTACTAAGTGAAGGAGATACAAAGAAAAAGCTCAACAATTGCTACCATCAAGGAACTGTGATCAAGTCATTCACTGAGTTAAAGTTCAAACTGATTTTTTATATTACTCCTTTTTGAAAGTTCTCTATTTGTTTTTTTAAGAAAGATTTTATTGTGAGTTTTATAATTTTTCCCCTATTCTTGCTTTCCTCCCCCCCCACCCCCACAGAACGCAGTCTGTTAGTCTTTACATTATTTCCATGGTATATATTGATCTAAGGAAAGTTCTGTATTTGTAAAAAAAAATACTATTCCCAAATATTTGTCACTTTTAAAAAGATGGCAGATATGAGACCACTTTAAATTTTTCTAAGAAAAATATACCATTCAAACAGCAGTATTAGAAAAAAAAACACTAAGGCAAAGGGGAATTAACTTCTTTTCTAGTCTCTCACTAATAGCAAACCCAGTAATACAATTGTATGTCTAAGTAAAACAGACAGAGATCTAACTTGAAAGTCAAGAAAATTTTAGCTCATATTATTCTTCCTAAAACAATAGTCAACAAGTTCCAAAGCAGATATTGATATGCTTTCATATAGGGAATTTCTTATAATAATATACTTACAGATCAAGTCACATCCATCTCCTTTTGGGTCCCTCACCTCAAAAAAAGTAGCAGCCCACCAAAACAAGTAAAGATTTGTATTGAGAAGATAAAGGTTCTGATTTCATTTCTTCAACTATCTGTGTGAATTCTTGATATTTCATTCACTGTTTTACTAATTTGACAATCTAAGAACAGTTTGGAACTATATTACAGGGCTGTGTTAAATGTTACAGCAAAAGCTGCTGCCAAATATTAAGAATCATTAAGCTGTGATCAATAGCAAATGGCTTCATGAAGTTTATAGAAGAATTTCCATAAAGTTTTAACAATCTTTTTTTCCTGAGAAATTTCAATATATTTATTATAACATTATTCTTAGGATCATAGAATTTAATCTAAGACATAGAATAGCAGTAGATGGACCAAGATTTAAATCCAGATGCTCTTAAAACCTTCTGTTCTTTTGTGCTTGTGCAATATTTAAGTTTTATTAAAATTATTTTATTCATTTAATGCTGGTTTTTGTATATGGTATCTGTGTATTTTGTTCAAAGCATTTTAATAGATAGTACCTTGAAAAATAAATACTTCATAGACTACCGCTATCATAACATTAATCTATTAGTTTTTCAGTCCTTTTTTAAATGATGGAGGAAACATATTTTGAAAGGAAAGACAAAAAACAATAATGGAAATCAAAATATGACTATAAAATATCTAAATTTGCATAAGGATGACCAGTAAAGGCTATTTCATTTTGGATATTTGCTAATGTTTTTATTCTTCTCATAGTTATTTCCATGTTAATTGAATACATTTTTTATCATTTCAAAAAATAAAATAAAGTATCTAAATTGAAGTTTAGTTTTGTTGTTCAGTCATGTCTGAGTCTTTATATTCAGTCATTTTTAGTCATGACTCATTTTTTATTATCCCATTTGAGCTTTTCTTGACAAAGATCTTGGAGTGGTTTGCCATTTTCTTCTCCAGCTCATTTTACAGATGAAGAAACCAAAGCAAACAGGTCAGGGCATATAGCTAGTAAGTATCTAACATCACATTTGAACTCAGGAAGATGAATCCTCCTAATTCCAAGGTTAGCACTCCATCCATTGTGCCACCTATCTGTCCCTATAAAGTTTAGTCCTTTTTAACTTACCATAGGAAAATTTCAAACCAAGAAACTACCCTTAAGCAATAATTTCCTAATATACATCAGTAAGTAGATGTTACAATCTTACATTTTTAAATACTTTAGTAAATTGGTGGAATAGTTTATCAATGCAGTCAAGTCAACAAACATTTATTAAGCTCCTAGTATGTATAAGATACTATGCAAAAGCCTGAAAATACAAACATAAGCAATAACAAATCTTCTCCCAAAGATCAGTCTGCCAAGAGAGACAACTATGTAGAACACTATGTACACAAATAAATTAGAGATAATCTTTAGGAGGAAGGCATTATCATTAAATGTGGCCAGGAAAGGCTTTCTATAGAAGATAGGATTTTAATTGAAACTTAAAGGAAACTAGAAGGAGGGATTGAGAGGCAGTATTTCAGGCTTGAAAGTTATTTGAAAAGGCAAAATTGGTACATGAAGTATCATATTTGAGGAAGAACAAGGAAGCCTAATAGAACTATTTCCTAACAGTATATAGAGATAAGTAAGGTCCAAGAAAACTAAGTAGAAAGGACTTAGATTGTGAAGGATTTTCAAAATCAAACAGAATTCCATTTGATCTTGTATGCTTTGGAGAGACACTGGAGATTGTTGAATAGGAAGAAAGGAAACAAGTGTTTATTAAGGATGTACTATGTGCTGGCCACTGTCCTAAGCACTTTACAAAATTATCCCATTTGATTGAATTATGAAAGTTTCTATTAAAGTTTGAAATTAAGTATTTGTGATATGCATTAACCTCTTCTTCCTACCCTCCTTATTATTGTTGAAGCCATTACTATCCCTCCCAGGTACCAGGGCTTACAATCTATGTGTTATCCTTGATTTCCCCAATCTCTCTTATGCCAAGTCTTATTGGCAGTTGATTTGGTTAGACTTGATTTCAGGATGATTATTTTGATAGTTGAACAGAGGATGAACTCCAGTGGGGAAGCACAGATGTCAAGAAAGACTAATCAGCAGGCTATCCCAGTAGTTAGGTTTTTGGTGATGAGGGTCGACACCATACTAGTAGGAGAATGCCACAGACAAGAGATGTAAAAACAGGGCTTAGCATCTAATTAAATATGTGAGGTAAGAGAGAGAGAGAGAGTGAGAAATCATATATGACACCTAGGCAGTAAGCCTAGATATCTGAGAGGGTGGTGGTGCCCTCAACAGTAATAGGAAATTTAGGAAGAGCATATGATCACTATAGATCACAAATTCTTCATTTCAGACCTCAGAAGATTTCATGCATTATCCCAGACAAAAAGTTATCCCAGTGGCCAGAATTATGGACTTGTCTAGACTAGTCTTTAGTTGATAATTTACTGCCAGAGTCATACTCGGATTCTTTCCACTTTGAAAGAACATGGCAGAGCTTATATATTTCTGGAATAGTCTTCAAGAAATTAGTAATATGGTGACTAATTGATATAGTGTATATAGTACTGGATATAGAGTCTAGAAGATATGAATTCAAATCCTGCCTCAGCTACTTATTAACTGTGGGATTTTGGGAAAATCACTTAATTTCTCAATTTCCTTCTATCATTTTAAACATTTCCTCCTATGAGAATAATAATAATAATAATAATAATAATAATAATAATAACCTCACAGATTTATTGCAAGACTCCAATGAGATATGATGTGTAAAGGGATTTGCAAAATTTAAAGCACATTATTTATGTTAGCTACTATTGTAGGAAGACTACTTTTCCACACTTTTGAATGATCTATTTTTATTAACAATCATCATCTGCCTAACTAGTTCATTAAAAATATTTTTATAATGATAAAGAATGGAGAAACACATATTTGAAGAAGTGGAAATGGAATCATGAAATGACATGTAAACTATTTTTCCCTAGACCCTTATTTTTGGGAGATCCGAATATTGAACTTCTAGACCAAGGACAAGTTTTATATCTAAAGAATGTACGTCGAAGTGACAAAGGGCGGTATCAGTGTAGTGTGTCCAATGCAGCTGGCAAACAGAACAAAGATATCAAATTAACTGTCTATGGTGAGTTATGAAAATTACCTTTACCTTTTATTATGAAAAAATTAAATATTCCTTGTTGGTACAAAGATATGATTTGATATAATTTTTACTGTTCTAGTCTCAAAAAATAAATTTTCTTCTTTTAGAAGAAAATAATGAGTCTACATTAGTATGTTATTGAAAAGGTATTTTATACAATTTTATTTAAACACTTCTATCATTACTCAGGCTTATTTGTGGCATTGTAGCCCCTGGACCAACTTATTGAAATTATGTAGAGATTTTCAAATAATCTCATTTAATGAGGCAAAGTTATTCCTGAGGATGGTGTAGTTATGAAAGATCATACTGGATTTGGAGTCACATTCTATGATTCACATACATTGTCAAATTGCTATGCCCTCAGTTTCCTCACCTAAAAAATAGTGATAATGTTTTATCTTACCTTAACATGGTCTATGAACGACTATTAGATACATAAATGAGATGAATATACCCCTTTCTAAAGGATTTAATATGGGTAAGCATGGATTTTAATGATAGTGTTTTATATATATATATATATATATACATATATATATATGTATATATATATATATATATATATATAGTAGGTGTCACACCATCATGCATTCTAAATATATTTCCATTTGTCTCTAATTCTGACCACTTTGCAATCCTCTTAAAATTTCTCATATATTTTGTCCATTACAAAACCTTATAGTTCTTAGCACATGAATCTATCTGACATTCATCTGAGGTAGTTATCAAACATTATTATTTCCCTTTTGCAAATAGAGAGTAGGAGGCCACACAGAAATTAAGCAGTTAGCCCAAGCATATTTAACAGGAGAAAGGAATAGAATTCAAATAACCACTACTTCTGGTTCTCATCTCACTGTGCTTCATTTTATACATTTTTGCTGAAGTGTAGAGGACAAGACTTGAGAAAAGTAGAATAATTTCAGAGTGAACCACATGGAAATAGCACAATACTGTGAAAAGCACTGGTTAGGACCCTTCATCTTTGACAAAGTCGAGGTGCAATGCATTCTCTTAGTGTTTTAATTATTTCCTTTCTTCTGAGTAGATGAAAACTAATACACAGGAACCTTCTTATCCTTTCTTATTACCTTTTTTTCCATTCTCCTCTCTTATCTTTTACCTCTTACCCCAAAAGACAGAAGTGTTAGATGAATTCCCTGTGCATTGGTCATCTAGGGAAAATTATTTCAGTCCTTTTATCCAAAGTACCTGTGATAAGGAATATATCTATTTATAACAGCATGCAATAAGCTCAAAAAACTTTGAGGCAGAGGAAAGAAAAGTATAAAATTACTATTATTCTCTGATGAGATCCTAAGATCAAGGACACTAACCTTTATCCAAAACTGAAACATTTAAGGGATCCAGAAAGAAAGCCATCACTATGATAAAAATGCAAAGATTGGAACAAAAAGCAATGAGGAGTAACTAGATCATAATATGTTGAAAAGAATGTCCATTTAAGAGCGGCTAGGTGGCACAGTGGATAGAGCACCGGCCCTGGAGTCAGGAGTATCTGAGTTCAAATCCGGCCTCAGACACTTAATAATTACTTAGCTGTGTGGCCCTGGGCAAGCCACTTAACCCCATTTGCCTTGCAAAAACCTTAAAAAAAAAAAAGAAAGAAAAAAAGAAAAAAAAGAATGTCCATTTAGTAATTATTATTATCATTGCAAGTTAAAATGCACAAGGAATCATATTCAATATCTTCAATCAACTTTGGTTTCCCTGTAAATAGATTCTGTGTTCACTCTATATAGTAGTATATTGATATGAATTTCTAATGGTGTTAATGGATATGGTGCTCATCACTTGGTGGAAAGAAATCTCTGTGGTTTCATGCACAATGAATATGCATGTCCTTCTATAAAAAGAACCAGAATGGAAGACAAAACCAACCATGAAAAAATATATCCTGTACAAAAGAGCATGACATTAGAAAAAGATTAGGCACATTAGTAGCCAAGTTAAACAAACTCTTTTCTGCTACCATTGGCCTCTTACCAGAGTCCAGAAACTGAAGTGATAGTACAAAATCTTGCTAAGCTGTTGAGTTGCCTCCTCTAGCCTTCTGTACAGTTGCCAGGTTATTGTCAGTGATTAATGTTTTTTGGTCATATAAAAATGTCCTGTTTTCAAGGAATATGGACTGTTGAATCGCAGCTTCTTTCTCATTCCCTGTCTTTGTGTCTCTCTCTTCTTCTCTCCTCCTCCAATCTGTTTCTCTGTTTCTCTCTTTCATTCTCAAACACAAAGTGCATGTGTGTGTGTACATATGTGTGTGTGTGAGAGAGAGAGAGAAAAAGAGAGAGAGAGAGAGAGAGAGAGAGAGAGGTGGAGGAAAGGAGGAGAGAAGGAAGAAGGGAGGGAAGAAGAAAGGAAAGGAAGGGAGAAGGAAAAGGTGAGGAAGGAAGAGGGAGAAGTACCTTCAGGTTGCTTGGGAATAAAAATCCATATGATAAATAAAACTCACTGAGAATATTTGATTCAATAGTATCATCAAAATATGAAATATTTAAAGATCACAATTCAGGAAATAATACCACTCCCTTCCCAGTGTGCACCAGATTACTAACTGAAGTTTATTTTTTCCCCTTTTGTTAGAAAATGTTTTTGTTACAGAGATGGATGCCGAGGGAAATAGACTTTATCCTTTATCAGGAATATTTACTTTCATCTATCACTGAGGGTATTGTACAGTCATTCACTCCAGCAGATGGTCATTTTTCTTCTCACAATCACAAAGGAGGTGGCTAAATGCACCCATACTTTAGGAAGGCATATAGTCAGTGGGGTTAGTCAATAAATATCTAACTCCCAGTTTTTTTTTTCTCCCAGGAGAAAGTCAATATTCACAAAGCATTGACTTGAAGGCATGTCTAAACTAGTCAAAATGAAATATTTAATCTGTGGATAAATTTAGTCAGTAATCACTATACACCCTATCATCCACATTCTCATGATTGGTTCCCCTAGTGACCAACTTTTAGAAATTTTTAAAGCAATAGTTGCAGTTTAGTGTGTAGACTTATTTCAGAGCAAAAAGAAAAAAGATAAATGGACTATGATGGATTTATCCTATAAGTTTATTGAGTTCTTTAGTTCCATATTTTAGCCAACTAAGCTGCCTATTTGCTTTATGAGTAAAAGTTTAATCTTAATTTGCACAAAAATATCTTAAAAATGCAAAAAATCTCAAAGCAAACATAGTTAGGTTTCAATCTTTGACCCTTAGCATTCTTAGACATCCTAACATTGTTTCTATGGCTATGTGTCATTTGTAGATCAATTCTAAGAATGATTTCAATAGAGTATTTAGAAATATTAACATATTGTAGGTCATTTGTTTTCTTTTAGACTGTAACAATTATGGCATAACACAGGGATGGCAGCATTAAAACTATTGTGGGAATCAAGCCACTAGAATCATTTTTCTACCAATAAGTCCCCAGGGCTGTGGAGAGGAAAATGAGGCATATGAACTCTAAATCCTAGAAATTACACATGTCACCAATTAGATGAGCAAAGCTGAGAATATGAAATGTTAATAGTTCCAAAAAGTATAGTGACAGGCAGAAACTAAAAATTCCCTGTCATCATCAGTAGCTGGTTATGAATCCTTTCAAATCCTACCTATTCCTTGGGGAAAGAACAAGGAGTAGTACCAACTTTTTGATTCAGACATTCTTCTTTTTGCTCCTTGGCCTAATTTCAAATTTCTTGTGCTTGTATTAGATATTTTATGAAGAGTTTTTCATATCTATATCTATATCTATATCTATATCTATATCTATATCTATATCTATATCTATATCTATATCTATATCATCTATATCTACATCTACATCTATATCTATCTATATCTATATATGTATCTATATATGTATATATAGAACATAATTATGAAACTAAGCAACTAAATAAACCCCAGAAATTGTATTCTTAATATTCCAGGTAAATAATTATAATTGTGAGGATTAATATAATTCTGACCAAAAAACTAATTGTGTTGTAAATAGAAGCTTTGGTTAGTAGGACACTTGAATCAGTTGAGTAAACTCGAGAATGTATATTACTTTCTCTATGACACTTAGGAAATCATGTTACCTTTCTAGTTAGCATTTGCATCATCTAAAATGAGGTTAATTTAAGTTCTTAACCTTAGGTCTGTGAAGTTGCTTTTTTTAAATTGATCATTGTATTTCAAAAATAATTTGTTTCCTTTGAAATCCTAGATATTATATTTTACATTAAAATATTTTTCTGAGAATGAGTAGATAAACTTCATCAGACTGACAAGAGAGCCTTGGTGCAAAAATGGTCCAGAACTGCAATGTTGATCATTTCTAAGGTTCTTTCCTATTATAACTATCTACAAAACCCTGACTTCCTATTTTCCTTTCATTTATGATTATTTTTAGAAAATATTTGCTGATTGTTTGTAATTAATTGCTTTGACCTGTTTTAGAGCTGGACCTGCCTTTTGTCTTTCCTTGTATCTCTTGTGATCAGCACAGTGACTAGCAGACACAGCACAGATTTAGAACAACTGAGTAATATTTGTGATGATCTAGCTTCCTATATGGAACTACTCTGCTGTCTGTGGTGAAACAGAGGACAAAAACTAGCAGGTCTGACCATGCTGAAACAATCCAATGATAAACTGCCAGGATACCAGTTTAATCAATTCAGAGAGATTACTGATAAAAGGTTTACTGAACTATGATGAATTATTGATGATCATTTGAATCACAGAACCAATTTCTGTAGTATGGATTTATTGCACTCTGGACCAATCAATGGAAGAAGTATCCATAGTGATGAAATCGCTGCTCTCTTAACTAATTTAAGTATGACCCTCAAAATTCTATTAAGGTTACTGAAATTTTTAAAACTTTAGTTGTTTTGTTTTTTTGTAGTTCCACCAAGCATTAAAGGAAGCAATATAACCACTGAAATATCTGCACTGATCAGCAGCATGATTAAGCTAGAGTGTGAAGCCCGTGGACTTCCAATGCCTGTTATAACTTGGCATAGAGATGGCCGGCTGATCGTATCCAATCCACAAGCCCTTTATATTGATAAAGGGCATTTTCTTCAGATCCCTCATGTTCAAGTATCCGATTCTGGAAAATACACATGTCATGTGTCAAACATTGCTGGAACAGCTGAAAAAACATATGAAGTAGATGTGTATGGTAAGGGAAAAAGGAATTTTGTTATTGCTTTTTCTATTGTTCTTAAGGGTATGAAAACAGAAGTTATTGATTAAAGCACTATTAGTAGTATAGCACATTAGATTCAAAGGTCCCTTTTTATGAAAGGGAACAGAAAATAAAGGAATCAATCTCATAATTTGAACCAAAAGAGAACCTCCATGGGTCTGAGAAGCTGACCTACTCATGCTGACAACTGTTTTGTCTCTGAGTGTTTAGACATTCTTGTGACTTTCGCCATATCTATGGAGTTAATATAGTCTTAGAATGGTGTATGCATCCTGTCCATTTTCCTTAACTTTTTGGACAACAATTTTCAAGTCAAATATACCAGATCCTGTTCTAGTGTAAAAAGAATGGTATGTCATATGAACCATGAAATGCTCCTCTTAGCACCTTAAGGGAACAAAAGGAATTATAAAAATTTTTAGTGAGACAAAAAAAATGTTAAGGGAAAAAATAGCTTCTATCTTCAAGGGATATTTTGTGATTACATTATAAATAGCCTTAAAATCTCATTTCTTTCCTTAGTTCCACCAATTATTGAAGGAAACTCAGAAATACCTCTGAATAAACAAGTGATTATTGGCAATTCTCTGACGCTAGAATGCAAAGCAGCTGGAAACCCTCCTCCTGCCCTTACTTGGCTAAAAGATGGTGCACCTGTGAAAGCAAGTGATAATATCCATATAATAGCTGGTGGGAAGAAACTTGAAATCATGAATGTTCTAGAAGTTGACCACGGACAATATATATGTGTGGCTAACAGTGTTGCAGGAGAAAAGGAAATCAAATACAATGTTGATGTCTTAGGTATGAAAATCAATAAACATTTCACTTTTTCTTAAATTCATAGGAAAGTCTTTTGCCACAATTTGCTTATTTTATGATCAGAGAATGATCATAAATGATGTGTGCATATTTATAATATATTTTATTATTGTTGGTCCCAAATAAGTTAAACAACAAAAATTTCCATGGAATTTTTTCTTACTTTCGTGGGTTCATCATGAACTAAGTGTTGGTTCCTGCTCATTTAGTCATTACAGGGCAATTGAAAAAAACTACATGTAATGCTGTAAATTATTTAAAAAGAAAAAAGTCTATGCTCATTTTAATAGAGGAAAGTATAATTCACCTAAAACCCCCTCCCATGTTTTAAGTTACTCTGACATTCAAAATCTCTCCTCTACTATTTTTACCATCATTTGTTATGGCCACACATATTTTCTAGTATTGTACATTCTTGTATTTCCTTATAGTACCACCAACTGTAGAAGGTGGAGATGAAACATCTGACTTCATCGTGGTTGTTAATAACCTGTTGGAACTAGACTGTCAAGTGATGGGATCCCCCTCACCAACTATCATGTAAGGGTTTTGGTATGTCTGCCAAACATAGCCAATTCTTTGCTGCAATGGTAAAGGAGCTAATTAGCAAAGATTTTTATGTTGTATACAATTGTTTAGGATAAAGACTTTTTGAAATAATTTGCATAAAAATTCTTTTCATCATTTCCATAATAAAAGGACTATTTTTGCTAAAGGTATTTTAAAAACAGATCAGATTCCAGTCTCAATTCTATAAAGTATCCAAATTTGCTGTGTATTATGAAATTTCATTTTAAAGAATCCATATGGCAGGAGAAGCTATTGATAGAGATGAAAGTATTAATGAACATTCTCTTTCATTGCTCTGAAATGTTCAGTAAATTATTAAGTGAAAAGAAGCTTATAAAAAAATAGGAGGAAAGTACATGCTGTAACAATAAATATCTTTGTCCTTTCTTTTCTTCTTTTCTGAGATCCTGACTCTTTTGAAGGTCTTCTATTTTTTTTCAGATAATAAATAAAGAGTAGGATTGAGATTTTACTAGTGAGACCATTGGAATGCTTGAAACTAACATTGATAAAAAATAATTACTGTTTCCTGTGATCCATAAATGAATGAAAAAACAAAACAACCTTGAAAAGATGTAACTATACTGTTCTCTCTTCAACTGCTTAGTTTTTATTTCCACGTTGAATTATTTATTGAGCTGTATCTGGGAAATAATATATTACTTTGGATTGTTTTTTCATGGTATAATGTGTATAACTTATAGGGGAATAAGAGAAATATTTACCTTATTTGGATATTTATCATAACTAAACCAGTAAGACCCTATAACCATGTACCAGTCTGTAAAGCAAAGAAAGAACTTAACAGTACAGTATCCCCATTTTAGTGGAATCTTGCTTATGATTCAGCTTATCGAAGTTGACTACACTGAAATACTAGGAAGGATATATTTTCATATGTTGAAAGTTCCTTTAAATAAGTATCTCTTTATTTTGAACAACTTGCTAGAATTCCATATTGATTTTTTTGTTCCAGTTGGTTGAAAGACGGTCAGCCAATTGAAGGAGAAGATGGATTCAAGATTTTATTAAATGGACGCAAACTTGTTATTGCACAGGCCCAAGTATCTGACACAGGTCGTTATCGGTGTGTGGCAACAAATATAGCTGGAACCCATGGAAAGGAATTTGATGTGACTGTTCATGGTATGTTTAAGCAAGGATCAATCACAGAATCATAGGATTACAAATTTAGGACCATAAAGAAATTTAGAGGTTCTTCTGGGACAATGGCCTCCTTAATTTCATCATTTTATTTGTTTTATCCAGAGAGTCAATTGGGAAATAGTTATTAAGTATGGGTGTCCTTAGAGTCCAAGGTCAAGAGATGAGATAATTCATATTAAAGAAGATCTCACCGCTTTGGGGGCAAAGAATTACTACATCTCTAGGAGGAATGAAATAATAATAATAACAACAACAATAGACATTGATTTGAGGTTGCAAAACCTTTTGTCCTCATTTAGTTGATTGATCCTTATGACAACCTTGTGAAAGGAATGCTATTATTATTAAAAATAATGAGCATTAATTAGGCACCTAGTTGGCCTAGTGGTTGAGCACAGGACCCAAAATCAGGAAGAGCTGAGTTCTTATCATCTCCAACCCTGGACAAGTCACATTACTTCTCTCTGCTTCATTTATAAAATGAACATAATAATAATAATAAAACAATTACCCCTCAGGGTTAATGTAAGGATAAAACAAACTAATACTTCTAAAGTGCATTACAACCCTTAAAGCATCATGTAAGTGCTGGCTATTATTATCTACTTCTTTTGCTTAGAGACAGTGGTACAGTAAATAGAACACCATGCCTGGAATCATGAATATCTGAGTTCAAATCCAGCCTTAGACATCTACTAGCTGTGTGACACTGGGCAAATCGTTTAATCTCCATCTGCCCCAGTACCTCATTTGTATAAATAATGGGGACTCACTGGAGAAGGAAATGACAAACAACCCCAGTGTCTTTGCCAAAAAAAAAAAAAAACCCTATAAAATCCACAGAGTCATGTAGAGTCAGACATGATTGTACAACAAATTACTGAAAGAGTGACTTGATCAGAGTCCTTTAAGTTTGTAAGTATTTGAGGAAGGATTCAGAACTAGACTTTTTCTTACTTCAAATCCAGTGCTCTATCCATTTCTAAAAACCCATTAAATGATAATCATATGTGAAGAAACTATCTCATAGAGTTTTGGTGAGGTTCTGATAAAATAGGAATGTACCATGTCTGGGAGTCTTTAAAGTACTATTCAAATATCTACTACCAATCTACTGAAAATGATTCCCTAATGTCTAAAAATAAATTATAAATTCATCACCCAATATTCAAAATTCTTCATAATATGACCTTATTCAAATTTATTCAAATTTATTATCCACTTATTCTGAGCTATTTCCTATTCTCCTACTTTTGTGCCTTACTAATATTATTCCCCTTCTTGCATGATTTACATGTTTATTTGAGTCTAAATGATGGAAATTATACTTATTTTCTTTTATTAGTTTCTCCAACAATCAAGTCTTCAGGACCTTCTGAGAGATCTGTGATCATATATAAACCTGTGACCCTACAATGCATAGCTAATGGCATTCCCAATCCCTCGATCACCTGGTTGAAAGATGGACAGCCTGTGAACACTGCCCGAGGAAATATCAAAGTAAGTTAAAAAAGATCTCAACCTCAAAAAGATTTAATTAGCTACCAATAAGTGTTGGTATACTTTCACTTTTTTTGTTCAGGCTAACTTTCTTTCCTGATTCTTATAAAAATAGTATATTATTGTGTCAGTTTATTGGACTAAGTTTTGCCTGAAATCACTGTTTCAACAATGCAATAAATTAAGCATTTCAAGGACCACCTATTTTTTAAATACCAAAATGGTTTATTTATTTCATTATCTCCATTTCTGATGGATTCAGTGAAGCAAAAGTAATATCCAAATGCTAAACTCATTTGATCCTCTTGTAAATAAATAAATAAATGAATAAATGACTAAATAAATAAACTAACTCAGTAAATAATACTCAGGAATAAGAATATGTTCCAAAATTCAAAATGAAATAGTTTTTAAATCATGTTTGATATTTCTGTTTTCATTTTTATATAAATGTCAGCACTGGATAATCCAATTCAAAGTATGCATTTTGAGTTAAATTATCCAATTTGAATATAACAATCCTGTAATGAATGAGCTTTGTTCATCTAAACAAATGGTAATTCTAACTCCCTTTCTATAAGACCTGCCCTTGGCCCAAGGAAATAAGACACTCAGTAACAAATGTCTATTAAATCATTATTTGCATTTGTCTTGTTGATTTGTGCTGGGCTAAGTGGATTAATAGCAAATTCAACATCTGCACCTCTCTACCCCATTCTAAAACATTATTAAGCAAATAGTTTTTGGAAATTTAGGGAAATGGTAATTATCAGGTTTACTAAAAATAACATGCCAAAGTATTATTTTCTCCTTCTACATTTCCTTCAAGTCTCAGCTAAAATTCTACCTCCTTCAGGAAATTTTTCCTGATATCTTAATGTAAGTGCCCATTATGTCCAATTTATATTATGGATAGCTTATTAGTACATAATTATTTGAATGCTGTCTCAATTAGACTATGATGTCCTTGAGAACAGGGACTGACTTTTGCCCATATTTATATCTTCATATCTCAACACAGTGACTTACACATGGTAGTGTTTTGATAATACTTGATATTGACTTGAAATTCTCTCTAGTATTATATTCATGTCAGAGATATATTATAGAAATAGTTTATCTAAATCACAGTAAGATATCTGATAAAATTCCAATGAAACTCTTGTGGACAAGAATGAAAAATGTGGACTGCAATATATTAGACCCAGAGTGTACGTAAATGAATTTATGTCAACCAGAAATCTCTGTTGATATAATAATGTTAATTGATATTCAAGTGATAGTATCAGCATCCCAAAAGATTTCAGGATGGAACAGTAAACTGAATCTAACAAGTTGAAATTTCCTAAGGAAAAATGTGTAGTCCTATACTTATCTTAAAATGGCATAAACACAGAAATAAAAGGGATCTAATTACATAGCAGTTCACTTTAAAAGTCCTTTGGGTTTTGGTAAGCTAAAATTTTAATTAAAAAAAGAACACATAATGAAATTATTAAAAACAAAGTATAATGAGTATAATGGAGACATGATAATTCCATTATTCTACATTAGCTAGTCCATACTTGGAATATTTAGGAAAGATGTTGACAAATTGGAACTTATCCAAAAGGGAAGATGATTAAAGAAATTTTATAAGTCATGTCAATTGAGGAGCACTTGAAAGAATTCCAGTTTCTCCTAGAGAAGACTTGCAAGGGTCAAGGGAAGAAAGGATAATAGTTCTCTTCAGAACATGTAAGCTTCTTTGATTATAGATTTTACAACTAATAAAAAAAAGTAAAATCATTAGAAACTATTTGCCTAATTAAATGTCAGTAAAACAAGTAATCTAGATGAAATAGATTATATTTATAAAACTATAGAAACCCCACATTAACAAAAAATTTAAATAAAAATGTAACAGAAGGGCCAGTTTGAGGAAGAATTTAGATAATTATGCTTAGATTGTCACTGTAATTTTTAGGGGACAATAGAGTAGGAGTTCTTTGTGGGATAATGAATTCCCCCTTCTTAAAGAAAAATAGATCTATGGTTTTAGGAGAACATTAATCTGGAATACAACAGAGAGTTTCTTTCTGACATTAGATATTACCACACAGCTTCTAAATGTCTCAGGCCAGGTCCTCTAGACTTCAGGGTGGGCTCTTAACCCACTAATACCATCTAGCTACAGCGTAGAGAAAGTATGTCTTTATATGTCTTTTTGAAATAATTTAGCCACTGGATCTTTTGTCTTGAAAAAGTCAAAATTATATTTTTGTAATTTTATTTCTCAACACTTAGCATAGTACCTGCCACCTAGTAGATTTTTTTAATAAATGATAATAGATTGACTCATTTTTTAAAAATTTGTGGGTTAGAGGAATGGTTATTTTAATAAAAACAAAAAGTGATATAAATTTTCAAATTATTTATAAATACTACCAACATAGTTTTGATTTTACTGACAGTTTAAATTTTCATAAATATATAAAAATATTCAGGATGCTTTTTCCCATTCACTTAAGTTCCAGGTTTGTAGTAGCAGATTTATTTTAGCTTAACTCTGATCTTTTCCATAATCTAAGTCTTTCAGTCGGTGTAATCTGTTTTATTTTCTTCTTATGTGATCACTTGATCCTGACCTAATATGTTAAAAGGTTATTTAGGTCAGGGGCAAAACATCCCATCCATAAGCCATATAAAACCCTTGAAATCATTTGGTACTGCCATGGCAACCACAGGCAGGCCTCAGAGTTCAATAAATCTAGGAACTTTTTAGGGGTAAATTAATTAATTGTTGACCAAATATAGCAGGCTAATTTTTTAAATTTTTTTTTAATTTTTTAAGATAATGAGATTAAGGGACTTGCTCAAGGTCACACAGTTAGGCAATGATTAAATGTCTGAGGCCAATCTTGAACTCAAGTCCCCCTGACTCCAGGGTCAGTAGTGCCACCTAGCTGCCCCCAGGCTAATTTTTAAGTTGATAATTTTATATGAATAAATAGATATCACTTGGTGATATCATCAGCTCTTGAGGATCTAATTATCATCTCTATGGCAGGAAAAAAATGTTCCCCACCCGTTATTTAGATTGTAAAGTGAAACTGGGTATTTATTTGTTTTAAACACGGATCAGTTTGTTTTGACATGTGCCTTTTTTCAAGATTCAAATATGAAGGTCACAACAATTATTATGTTTTTGTTACCAATTAGCTACAGTCTTCTGGCCGAATTCTGCAAATCGCCAAAGCCCTGCTGGAAGATGCTGCCAGATACACCTGTGTGGCTACCAATGCAGCTGGAGAAGCCCAACAGCATATTCACCTACATGTGCATGGTAATTTCCATTTCTTGTTACAGGGAGTTTATTTTTGTCTTTTCTGAAACCATCAATTCTATCTTATAAATTAATGGGTTAATAGAAATGGTTGTTTCTTGAAACTTGCAAGAAAATAATCTACACCATTTTACCTTGTAAACAGAAAAAAATGCACACATTGGAATCATGATTTTCCATCAAGATAGCAAGATACATTGTTTAAATAAAAGCACAAAGAGTCCACCATTGAGTTAAAATATTGCCAGAGCTTGTTGTTTCATAAAGTTTTAATAAGGTATTTGTTAAAATTCAGTATTTCTTTATTGTTCTTTCAAGAGAACCAGTGATAATTGTTCCCCAGCTGCATTTGTGATACTTTTGTAGACTATAAACTCCTTGAGAGAATAGACTACCTCCCTCAGGACTTTTCATGCACAGATACTGTGTTCAATGCTTGTTGACTAATTCATGATCTCTCTTGGAAGAGGTAGATGCAAGGTGAGGTAGAGCAAGAACTATGTTTATTAAATTACTTTGTGGACTACATTGTATTTCATGCTCAGGAAGTTATAGAGTTTTTCTAATATGTGATCCTTAAAGAACTTAGGGTCCGATAGGAAGAGAAAACACAAACACACATACTAATAATAATATTACTATATGGTAAATATATCCAAAAAATGGAAAACAAAGTATTATGTGAGATCCAACAAGGATGATGGATGCAGATATCTGAGTTGATGCCTAAGTTAAAAACGGGGCAGGAATTTAACCTATTTGGGTACTTACCTGTGAAGATTTTCAAGAATTCTGTGTTCCCACTGAACATTTTATTTGTATGCATATAATATTAATTTCAATAGGGAGTTGAAGCAGAGGGTAAACAAGTCCCTTTTTGCTTATTGACTAAGAGGGTCATTGAGGTCCCTAAAATTCTCAAAGACTATGATTCAATTCTTCAGGGTTTAGCAACATCCTTGCAACCACAGGATTTGTATTCTCTTTCATTCTTTCTCTTTCCCCCCAACTTCATACTTTAAGATTTTCTCAGACTGCTTTTTGGGTTGAGAATTCATTTTCCATTTTGAAATCTAACATTAATCAAATTGGGCTTCATATAAGGAAAATAAGTTAAAATGATATCTTTCTTCCTTCCTACCAGATGTACTCCCACCTAAGTAGCTCCAGTAATTCAAACAGTTCTGAATTGGTGAGGCACTTTTTAAATATACTTTATGAAATGGAATCTCATGTACTAATCACAGACCCTAACTAGGATCATTAGGTTTTTCCCCTTTTAGGAATAAAATGTTTAATTTAATTTTGTTTTTAATATTTTCCATCTCAGATATTCACATATTAAGTAATATTTATTTTTTTATTAATTTCACTTTGCTTTGTCATCAAATTGATTTTGTATCAAAGAACAGTTTACCTTTAAGTTAACTACACTTGTTTCTTCAATAGTAACATGGCATACAAAAGACTGAAAACATTTCAAAAAATAATCAAACTTTTGTAGGATGATCAGTAAAATCTGAATGACAAGCAGTGTTTCACAGACTGAAAAATCAAAGAGGAATGAATTGGGGTTAGCTAGATGGCACAGTGGATAGAGCCCTGGTCCTGGAGTCAGGAGGACCCAAGTTCAAATCCAACTTCACACATTTAAAAATTGCCTAGTTATGTGACCCTGTGCAAAGCACTCTTAACCCCATTGCCTTAAATAAAAGAAATTTTAAAAAGATGAATGAATTACCCAGACTCATATGATCTCCCTACTAATCTATGATTCTGGGTAATTCATTTATATATATAATATATATTATATATATATATATATATATGTAATTTTATAATATATGTGTGTGTGGCTTTTTTTGCATTCATATATATGTGTGTATGTGTGTATATATGTATAGATACATATATATGTGCATATGTGTGTGCTTTCTTTTCAATTGTAGATCCCCTGAAAGCTACTCTAACTTCAAGCCATTTTTTGCATTTATATCTACTCACAAGGACAACTCATGAATCCTCACCAATATCCTTTTACCAAAACAAAAGGCATTCAATGACAAAGGCACTCAAATAGCATAACAAAATAAAGAAACTCATCCCTATCTCTGCCCTGCTCTGAAGGGACCTTCCTGTAGATGGAATAAGAGAAAACATATTCATGAAACAACCAGACAAACAAACAAACTAAATATTGAAATGAGATGACGTTCATAGGAATGTTTTGTTAGGGCTTTGTTAGAGCTTTGCACAGTAACATCCTTGCCAGACACCTTTCCCTGTCTCTATTGTTGCTACTGCTTATTCTCCCCCTGTTCCCACAGATTTCTTTGTTCCATTGATTTTCCTTCGTGATTTCATTGTAATAACAATGCAGTATTGCACCTCTGGCCTATTCTCATTGGTGCTCTACCATTGACTGCTGGATCTCTATCTAGTTTTCTATCAGTTATGCTGTTGAATTATCTTTTGCTTTGAAATAATCAGATTTTTTGGTTGGTGTGGGAACAGGGACATCAATGAAGATTTGAGAAGTGCTGCCTTCTATATCAAATTTTTCCTGATTCCCTCTCCCCTACATCTCTTCAAGTAACAGTTGGTATCTTCACCCTGAAGTAATCTTGTAGTTAGTTTATAAATACCCAGTTTTGCAGCATATATTGTTTCCTTCAATTAGGTTCGATGTTCCTCAATGACAGACTATTTTATTTGTGTCTTTCTATCCCTAGCAAAGTGTCTCACTCATAGTAAGTGCCTAATAAATTCTTACTTTGGATTGACAGATTGATTGCCCTCTGAATCCCTGCTTGATGTTTTCCCCCAATCCTCTAAAGGAAAAGTTTTTTTTTTCCTTTTAGCACAGTTTCTTTTGCCATTTAAACCCTTAAACTCAGAATCAGGAGGTCAACCAGTGGTTATCATCAGTCTTAACTCTCCTTTTAAATTCCATAGTTTTATGACTCTAAGTTCTACACACACACACACACACACACACACACACACACACACACACACACACACACACACAGAGAGAGAGAGAGAGAGAGAGAGAGAGAGAGAGAGAGAGACTCAATTAAACATGAGTTTTTGATTTTAGATTGTGAAAGTTGCTTTTGTGTCCTTTCTACTTCCATGGTAACGTTACCATCCTTGGAATTCTAATAAATGGAACTTGTAACTTTTTATCTTTCATTCCTTTTTATTGTTCATTTGTGTCTGACTCTCAGTGACCCCATTTGGAGTTTTCTTAGAAAAGATACTGGAATAGTTTGCCATGTCCTTCTCCAACTCATTTTGCAGATGAGGAAATTGAGGCAAACAGGGTTATGTGACTTGTCTAGGGTTTTACAATTAGTTGGTGTCTGAGGCTGGATTTGAACTTTGGAAGACAAGTCTTCCTGATTCCAGGGCCCTGTGCCTCCTAGCTTCCTTCAATCTTTAAGATTACATAAAATCATTATAATGCACATAAAAAGGATCTAAAAATATAACTGATTCTTGGTCATAACTAATCTCCTCTGACTTATTGAATGGTCTCAGAATAAAGCATGTATAGTGAAGAAAAACCTACCACAGAGATTTTTTTAAAGTTATCCAGAGATTTAAGAATATGATGGGAGAATTTAGCACATTTTCCCTTAATGGGGCAATTTCCTATAATTATCAGTAAGCTTTCAAAAAACACAAAACTTCAGTAACCTCATCTGTAATAGCAAGGTGTATTTTCTCTGATAATCATTTTTGAAGTAAAGAATCCTTATTTCTAGTCCCAATCCCAGAGAGAAAGTTTTCTTATTTTATTCTCCATCCCTTAACTGTTGCAAAAAGATCATTTTATACTACTTTTTCCATAGCAAGGGTAATCATTGAGTTACATGATGGGGTTAAATTGGCTTTTATGAGCTAACCGGGAATGTAACCAACATTGTTTCTATGGGAAACTCTGTTCCCAGTTCCAAAAACCTGATTTTAAAATGGTTGGACATAAGCCCATTTGCATGTTGAGAACTTCATGTATTTCCATTCATTCATTACTTTCACCATTTCCAGACCGGTACTGATTAAGCTGGGGGATATGCACCTCCCTCCACTGCTTCTCTTCAGTCACAGCCAGTAACAAAGAGTTTATGGATTCCACCTTTATTTCCTGCCTGGTACATTTACTGAATGCAGGAGATACAATGTCTGACTTTCTGCCTCTTTCCCCTCTTGCTAAAAAAAAAAGACTTCTATCAGAAAAGAGTTAAAATGAAGCTCTGCACTAATGCTCCTTTTACCAGACCAACAAGCAGTTACGTTATTTTAAAAGTAAAACACAATTAAGTAGAAGGCACTTGATAGTAGGTAAAAAGGAAAAGGAAAAGGAAAATGATAAATAAAATTCTCAGACATACAGGGATACGTTTTTCTACAGTAGAGAGTGAGAGAATACAAAGAGAGCACAAAAAGACATTTTGCTTGTGGCTACTCTGCTAAGCTGTAGTCTTCTCCTATTCTTTCTCTTTCTCAATGTGCCTCTGCTGGTCCTTTGAGTCTGGGCTGCTCTCTACAAATATCTGCCAAGCTTAGAGTATAAAGACATTCATGTTCAGGAGCATCAGCTTTAGTGTTTTTTTAAAAATGATTTTACATAGGAATCAGGCTGAAGTACATCATAGTAGACATAAGCTATTATGGCTGAAATAATTCATCACCTAGAAGCAAGTCTTCTGGTGAAAAGCCTTCCTGAATTGAGCTAGACTGATCTTCAGGTGACAGTCTGTAATTGGACACATAAAAAATTGCCAGAGATTGTGATTTTTTGCACTGCCTTCAAGAGTTTATTCCATAGTGAAAACATCAAAATTTGAAATGAATCGAATATAAATTTCTCAATATTGTTGTATTTTAAATCTCTAGTTTTATGATGATATTATGCATTCTTTTTCAAAGAAAATTAAAAACATTTCACTGCTATAAAGCATTAAATGGTTTGGGGGAGGGAGGGAATCAGTTTAGAATACAACCCATTGTTTCTAGAGGAGAATGTATTTCCATTTTCGAATGACTGATTTCCAAGTAAACTTTTGGACATGACCCATTTATAACTTAGGGAATTTTTATATTTCCATTCTTCTAATAAGACTAATCTTTCACTGTTTCTAAACACTGTTTTTTCAATGTCTTAACTTCTATTCTTGACTCAGAAGACTGCCTACTTGATTCTTTCAGCAGATAATGTGTTTTCTGTCTTTGGGATCATTGGCTGTCTTAGGGGTAAAGTATCTGTTCTTAGAAAATTCAATATGACAGTTCCTTAGTATCTTTGTTATCAAGGACTCTTAGATGATTCTATTACTCTTAAGGAAATCAAAAGGGGTTTCTAAGATGCTGACAATGAATTTAAATGATTTCTTGAAGTAAAAAAAAAAGAAATCAAAAAACAAACACATGGATCCTATTCTTCCAATAGAAAAACATCCTTGTGAATTTCCTTGTGGGAAAATTCCTTTTCTTATGAAATGTGAGCCCCCATCAGCTCCTTTTACCCTCTAAATCTTTAACAATGCTGGAAATTGTTTTCTTTAGACCGAAGTATAAGGCTGTTTTATATTGCAAATGTTAGCCAACTGAGACAGATGTTTTGTTTGGGGTGCTAAAAGTACAAATATTTTTTTAGTTGCATGTATTTGTTTCTCCATAAAACATGAGAAAATGTAAAATCCCTGCTTTCAACTGCTTTAACAAAACAAATATTTGATTTGTGGCCTTTTTCACTTCACCAGCATTTTAAAAAATATTTGTAAAGTACTGATGCCTCTGTTGCTCACCAGGGTCCTTTGGGTACTTTAATAATTGTCTAGTAGAAACAACTATAGAAATATTTATCATTATTTTAAACACCCCAACTTCATATATGTATGTTTGTGATAATGAATTACGTAATATATAGGCACATATGTGAGTGTAAACATATAATATATATTTACATACACAATGTCTTTATGTGTGTACATATGTGTGTTTATTCATTACCAAATATTTGTTGAGAAGTATTGTTGAAAACTTTTCTTTATCCTTTCCCAATTTTTTTTGACTCACACGGGTAGATTAAATGATTAAGGAACAAGCTTCCTAGTTATCTGTGAATAAGTTGAATTTGTAATTACTGTAATTTCTTGATGGTAAAGTTAGATAATTAAACAGTATTAATTCTTTCATGTCACTATCATTGTCACATGCTACACCTACTGCCCACTTTAGATGTCACATACCTTGGTAATGACTCAATTCTTTTAGGTCAATAAGATATTATTATAACTTTATTATGACTTTAACTATATTTATAGTAAAATAACCAGAAAGTATTGAAAGAATTTCTCAAGGATTCAAATTTATTTTCCAGACTGATTTAAATTCTAGAGTTGAATCTGCTTCTACTTTATTACTTACCAAAAAGTGGGTGAGGGCAATTTCTGTGTCATCTTTTGTATATCATTTGTGTTGTTTTTCCCATTGTGAATGGAAAAATTCAGCAAGAATATGTAAAATTTCATCCTTGATTTTGAAATCATTGTACATTGTGCCCTATTTATTTCATAATATATAATATAGTGCACTGTTTTCCAGAGAGAGAGAAATCATTTGGTGATCAGAATTGTTGTAGATAAGCTCTTTAATTTTCATAATCAAGACAGTCAGTTCCATATACAAAATCATTTACTAAAGAAAAAGGGGGGAAATGGCTTCACTCCCTTTCTACAGAATTACTTGGTTACAAATCTCATTTTTGTGACATCTTTATATGTCTGCCTATGATATACATTTTAATTGGATTGCATTTGAAATTATTGGGAAATAATAAGAATATAATGTGAGTTTTCCCAGGTACCACCTCCTCTAAATATTGTAGGAACACAAAATTTCAAAGTCAAAAGGAAACTGAATGATCATCTAATCCCACCATAGCTAAAAGAAATGTCTTTCTATATTATTTCTATAATATTTCTATATTATTCTGATGAGTAGTCACCCAACCCTGTTGCAAAATTTCAGATGAAAGGGATGGTCACCACCTATTGAGGCAATCTACTTTATTTTCAGACTCCTAATTCTTGGGAAGTTTTTCCTTTATAATAATCTTAAATTTATATCTTTGCAACTGCAATCCATTGCCTTTAATCCTACCCTTTAGGGTCAAATGGGACACATTAATCATTCTTGTTGACAACCATCCAGATACTTGAAGACATCTCTGGTGTTTCTCTGGAGTCCTATCTTCCCCAGACTATACATTTCCAGTTCCTCCAATTCATCTTTGTTGTATGATTTTGAGACCTGTCAGCATTCTAGTTTCCTGTCCTTAAGCTGTTGTGTCCAGATATAAAATAGATTCCCACATTGTTTTCTGACAAGCTCAGAATACAATTAAACCTATCTCTTCTTACTCCTTCTCTTCAAGTATCCTAGGATCATATTATCTTTCTTAGATACCCTATGAGTACTATTGGCTCAATATTATCATTTTAAGTCACTAGTTAAAAAAAGCACTAATTTGGTTTGTTGTTTTTATTTTTAGACAAACTATTGTCTAAGTAAGTGTGTGCTGGTAAATGCTTACCACCTAATTGTTATTAACATTTTTCCCATCATTTTCTTAAACCTAGCCAATTAGTAAAACAATGTCAAATTCTGATTTGGAATATCTGTCTATTTCCAAGTTTTAAGTGCTCATACTAAAAACAATTTATAGCTGGCTCTTCCTAGTTAGTTCAGACTAGCTCCAGAATTTCCATATGTCTACCCTTGCTTCTTCTGCCTCATTCTGTATTTGTGAAGCTTATTGTTGGGACCTGTTTAATTTTTTTTTTTAGATTCCTCCCCATCACATTCTATCTTGCTAGTCTCAGCCCAATCTAACAAGTATTTTTTTGAATCCCAACTCAGGTAAATTTTAATTTTTTTTAAATTTAATTATTTAAGGCCATGGGGTTAAGTGACTTTCTTAGGTTACACAGATAATTATGAAATGTCTGAGGTTAGATTTGAACTCAGGTCTTTCTGACTTCAGGGCCAATGCTCTATCCACTGCACCACCTAGTTGCCCCTAAATTTGAATTTTCAACATGTAATGTGTCTCCACCAATGATAATCTCAACTAGCTTGAAAGACATAGAATACTCATGTAGTCCGTCAACAAGTATTTTAAGTACTTACCCTGGGCCAAGCAATTACTAACTGCTGGTAAAACAAATACAAGCAAAAAGAAAACTATTCTTTGGAATAATATTTATGAAGTACTTGCAGAGTAAGTGGCACATAGTAAGTAGGAACTTAAATTTTTGTTTACCACCATCAAGGAGCTTATATTCTAAGGGGGAAAAAACACAAAAAGGAAGCTGAGGGGGAAGGAATGTGTAAGGTTCCTGATACAGGGTCAGAGTGCAGCTTGTTGGGAATGAAAGTTGGCCAAGGCATCCTTCTTCAATGGAGATTCTGGGAGGAACCATACATTTAGAGGGAAGGACCCCAGGAATGGAGGAGGATACTACAGAAGTATAATTTCTAAGACTCTAGATCATCTAGATCATCCAGGATGATGAGGTTTCCAGGGATCTGATAGAGACGTTCAGGGGAGGGAATCCCGGGAAGAAATGAAGATGGGGGGAGAGGTTGATGTGAAGATTGTTCAATTTTGGACTATGGTTTTCAAAATATTGAGAAAAATTGATTCAGCCAATAGTTATCAAAAACCTAGCCTATTCATTTTCTCCAATACCTAATACCTGTCTGAAATCATGTTATTCAGTTTTGTGTTCCTTATCGGGGTAAGATTTTTACATCATAGAAACTTTTGTTTGTTTGATTTTTGTTTTTAGGTTTCTGCAAGGCAAATGGGGTTAAGTGACTTGCCCAAGGCCACACAGCTAGATAATTATTAAGTGTCTGAGGTCGGATTTGAACTCAGGTACTCCTGACTCCTGACTCCACTGCGCCACCTAGCCACCCCATCATAGAAACTTTTGAAGATCTATCCACAGCACTTTTCACATTGAGATGTTAGAATTATTGTATTTGGAGGCTAGGTGGTGCAGTGGAGTCAGGAGTCAGGAGTACCTGAGTTCAAATCCGACCTCAGACACTTAATAATTACCTAGCTGTGTGACCTCGGGCAAGCCACTTAACCCCATTTGCCTTGCAAAAACCTAACAAAAGAAAAAAGAAAAAGAAAAGGAATTATTGTATTTGGGCTAGATGTCACCTTCATGTAAAACATCTCAGAAACTATAGGGAAAGGGAAGAAGACTAAATCCTTTCAGTTTCAGTGATGTAGAGAACTATTTGGTGAAGAACCTCCTACTATTTCAGGTGAACACATTCTCTGCCTTTTTATCTATATTTGGATTTTTAAAAAGCTACTTTATATCTATAGTGAAACAAAAACTTTCCAATTTTTTTATTGATCAAACTGCCTCAGAATATGAATTTCTATATGACTCATTCATTGTTCTTCTAGAACCCCCCCACCTTGAGAATGCAGGAAAGATGTTGAATGAGACAGTCGTGATTAACAGTCCAGTTCAGCTTGAGTGTGAAGCATCTGGAAATCCTTTGCCTGGTATGTTTGTTTACTTTGATATGTTGTATCTTATCTTATTTTGAAGGATCTAGAAATTATAAACAGCATGTAAAAATTATTTCTTTCTGAGCTATAACAGTAAAATTACTAAAATTATTATTAAGGATTAAAGCCTAGGTATAAATAGTGTCAAAATTGAAATTTTCATACTTACATTCATGCTATTAATTACATATAGATCTATAATTTCCTTCAAATTAAGAGTTATAACAATAACTCAATTTTATACATCTGTTTATTGCATATAAATTACACAATTAATAATAATAATAATAAAATGGAAGACATATAGTGCTTTAAATTTTACAAAACCCTTTATACAGATATCATCTCATAAGACCCTGGGAGGTAATATTATTCCCATTTTACAAAGGCAGACACAGGCTGAGATTCATGGTTATACAGCTATTAAGAATGGGAGGGGACATTATTTTGAGCAATATCCTTTTTGACTCTAAGTACAGGAATTTCCCCACACTGCCCCTTCAAGTCATTTGACATTTACTACTGTCATAAAGAATACAAAATTGAGGCAGCTGGTGGCATGGTGAATAGAGCACTGGGTCTGTAGTCAAGAAAACCTGAATTAAAATCTAGCCTCAGACAGTAGCATTTAACCTCTGTTTACTTCAGTTACCTCATAATATTATTATGAGGATCAAATAAGATAACATTTGTAAAATGTGCTTAAAGCTATCTGGCATATAATCAGCACAATATAAATGTTCATTCCTTTCCCTATCCTCTCAAAATAGTATCATACAAATACTATATCGATTACCATGCTAAACTGCTATGACTGATGAAAATTCTTATTTTCAACATTTATTTCATTCCATTAATTGATAATCTATGTCAAGCATTTGTGACAATATAAAGTTAACGAACCTTCAAATTTTATAAGATAGTATCCAAGTCAATCTTTTTAGAAGAAAAGGAATTATTGTATTTGTAATGATAATTGTATTGTAATGATAATTATCTTTAGGGTCAGAGAGTTACAGATAATTATTTTTAGAAATGTTTGTATATAACAGATAAAAAGACAGTGCTCCACAAATATATTTATGAAGTTGGGAGAGAGAAAGAAATTCTGGGTGAATTTCCTATAGTGAACTTTTGTGCGAACATGATTAACAGTCAGAAAAGACAGGCAATCTTTTTGGTTGGAGGGACCTCAAACATTGGTGAGGTTATAGATACAAATAATTGTAAGAATCCTCATCAAAAGAGGTTTTCTAAAAAGTGAAAGGGACCTATTTGCTCAAAAATATTTATGGCAGCTCTTTTTGTGATGCCTAAAAACTGGAAATCAAAAGCATGTACATCAAATGAGGAAATGATTAAATAAGATATGGTATATAACTGTAATGGAATGTTATTGTGTTATAACAAATGACAAATAGAATAATTTCAGAAAAATCTGGAAAGACTTACATGAACTGATCCATAGTGAAGTGAACAGAACTAGAAGAATGTTTACAGTAACCGCAATATTGTTGATGAAGAACGGTGAATAGTTTAGCTATTCTCAGCAATGCAAAAATCCAAAGGACTGTTGATGAAACCTGCTATCCACCTTCACAGAAGGAACTGGTGTTAATTGAATCCAAATGCTATTTTAGACTTTCCTTTTCCTTCATTCAAATATTTTTGTACAAAATGATTAACATGGAAATATTTTCCATAATTGAACATGTATTACTTATATCCATTTGGTTGCAACCTCGGGAGGAGGGAGGAAAGAGAGAGGAAAAAAAAAGAATTTGGAACTCAAAAGTCAAAATAGAAATGTTAGAAAACTGAGGATGGGGAGGGAAGAGGTTTGCTTGGCTGAAGTGAATTTAGGACTCATTATGAACATGAGACTAAGTGACTTCCCGGATGGCAGTTGTGTTTCAGTTCAGTGAATGAAGCTACTCCAGAGGAATTTTTTTTCACATTGACTTTACTTTCCCTATATTCTTCTTTCAGTTATTACATGGTATAAAGATAATCATCCACTTTCGAGCTCTGCTGGTGTCACTTTCTTGAAAAGGGGACAGATCCTTGAGATTGATAGTGCTCAGATTGCTGACACTGGCATCTACAAATGTGTAGCCATCAATACAGCAGGAACTACTGAATTATTCTATAGTCTACAGGTTCATGGTAAATATCCCTGAATTTATTATTATTAATTACATTTTTATAATTAATTAATTATCCTGAATTAATTGAGGCAGGAGGCAAGGAAGAGCTTACTAAAAACCATTCAAGAGCAGTCTTTTGAACTTTTAATATAAACATTTATTATATTATCTCAGTTTAGGTACCAAAGCATTTAAAATATAATGGTGTATTGTTATTCTTTGGAACATGTTAATATTTTCTTGACCTTTTAATATATTTAAATGTTTTTTTTTCCTGAAAGCCATAGAAATCTTATTGGCTAGTTAAATAATTGGCTATTTGAATAATTACATTTATTAATACTAGTCCTTGGGTCATAAGAATTTGGGTCAAAAAAATTCCCTGTCTAAATAGAATCGGTTTGGTATCAAAGAAAAATGCAGACACTTTCCTGGGAGTAAAGAGAATAAAATTCTAGTCTCAGATCTGTCAGGATATAGTTTTATGATCTTAGAGAAAAACAGCACATTTCTTTTTATTTGCATTTCCTCATTTTAAAATTTGGGTAATAAAAGTTTCCTTGTATATCTTACAGAGTAACTGTGAGGATAAAATGAAAAATATGAAAAGAATCTTTGAAAAGGCAAATAAAACTATTGTAGAAATATGTGGCTATTTCTATTGCTACAATCCTTTGTCTTTATTTTCATCAAATAATTTTTTAACATTAACTTGCCTTATCATAATTCTCTCTTTTAGTCCCTCCATCAATTTCTGGAAGCAATGACATGATGTCAGTGGTCGTTAATAATCTGGTGAGGTTAGAATGTGAGGCCAGAGGCATTCCTGCACCAAGTTTGACCTGGCTAAAAGATGGTAGCCCTGTCTCCAGCTTCTCTGATGGAATTCAGGTATTTGCTGCCACTGTTCTAAAGAAAATAATTATAACTGAGACAAGAAAAAAATTAGGAACAGAATATGACACTATAAAATCTGTGGAAAGGATGATAGTTACATAGAGGGCTAGCGTTGAAATAAGGTGATGCCAGTTTGAGTTTTGCCCTAATCCATTTTTAACAGTGTAACTCTAGGTAGGGGGCAGTTAGGTGGCTCAGTGAATAGAACACTAGGTCTGGAAGCAGCAAGATTCACCTTCCTAAGTTCAAATAGGGTCTCAGTCATTTACTAGCTATGTAACCCTGGGCAAGTCACTTGACCCTATTTGTCTCGATTTCCTCATCTGTAAAATGAGCTGGAGAAAGAAATAGTAAAATCACATTGGTATTTCTATCCTGAAAATGCCAGTGGGGTTACAAAGAGTGAACATAATTGAAAATGAAAATGACAACAACAAAGTGTACAAATATAAAACTAAATATTAAATGGATTCTCAGGAGATAGTATAATCTATTTTCATCAGATTATAGCTGAAGTATTGCTTATGGTTCTGACTGCTGCCAGATTTTAAAGGAAGGCTGTTGATAAACTGAAGGAGGGGGACAATAATCAAAAAACTTGCCCTTATGCCAATTTTTCACTTTCAGGATTTTTTTTCTTTTGCATTTTTTTTGCTAGATTCTGTGTTGCTGCTAATGTGTAAAATGATTACTTTTTACTATGTATTTCTCTGTATTAACTCTTCCTTTTAGATATTTAATCAGAATTAGATAAGTGGAAAGTTGATTCATGTAAGGAAAATTTCCTAACAATCAAAGTTCTATTGGAAAAAATAATGGGGGTTTGGGAGATAATGGGCCTTTAAGAACTGATTAGATAAGTATTGGCCCTTTGTGTTAAAGGAGGATCTTTAGTCAGGCACAAGTGTAAATTAGCCTTTAAGTCCCTTCCAATTCTGAAACTGCAAAATTCTGTGAGGCGGCATGTGAACTTGAACCTGAAGGGAAAATTTCATATTCATTCAATTTTTATTGACTAAAAATTGAGGAAAAAATCAGATCAAATCCAAATTCACTTTTGTAGTTATTTAATCAAGTAAATTAGTCTCTCTCTCCTAATCTTATTTTGTTTTTTATTTCTTTCAATACATCATGCTTTCTTTAATCCTTCCTCATTCAGAGTCTTTGAAGGCTTGATAGAAGGTAAATATCGATTACTGACATTAGAAAATAAAAAGGCATAATTTATTAATATGCCTCTTCTAAAGTATCTGTTCTTGAAGTTTCATCTTTTCCCCTGTCTTATAAAATTGAATAATCATCTAATTTGTTTCCTTCAATATCCTGCTCCATCCCATACACACACAATCATAAGTTTTTTCCCTGTAAAAATGGCAGCCTTGGGCTAGCACTTGCTACCAGGTTCAGTATGGATAAATTTATGTGTATGTATTATCATAGTTTATTACTGCTTGTTATTTATACTGTATCTGTGCTACCATGGACAGTGGCTCCACATTCAAGCAAACTAGAAATAACTCTAAATTAAGATAATAATAGTGTACAAAATGTATTTCTAAATAAAAGTTGCATGGTTAGTGGAAAGGAATGGGAAATTTGGGAATAAGTTATCGACTCTGATCACTAAGACCCTATCAATAGAGGCCACTGTACCTCTTTTTTTCTGGATTATGGTTTCATCACAAAATGCTTTCTTATAAAATACATGTCTAACTGGGTGATATTAGATTAGGTGGTGCCTAAGGTCTCTTCATCTATGAATCTTGGAAGGGTAAAAGTTCTTTGTATGTTATAAAAATATTTTCCTTTGTTTCATAATTTTTGGCAGTTAGATGGTTCAGTTTTTAACTCAGGTGAAAAAAAACTTGAGTTCAAATTCCATCTTAGATGTTTACTAACTCTTTGATCCTGGGAAATCGCATAGCTGTCTGCCTCAATTTCTTCTTCTGCAAAATGAGAATAATAATAGGATCCACTTCCCAAGGTTGTTTTGAGCACTCAACAAAATACATGTAAAGTTCTTACTATAGAAATCTAGTTTTTGTTTTCATTACTTACTGAAAGAAATGTGCAAGAGAGAACAATCTATTAAACTTGATTTCTTATTCCTTTTGGTATAGGTCCTTTTTGGTGGCAGAGTCCTAGTATTGACTAGTGCACAAATTAGTGATACAGGAAAATATACCTGTGTGGCAGTGAATGCTGCTGGGGAGAAACAAAGGGACATTGACCTCAGAGTATATGGTGAGAAATGTCAATTGTCTTGTCTATTATGCATATTATGAATATTATGAATATGTCTGTTATAAATATGTCTTGTCTATTATGAATCAGTAAGATTATGAAAGGAAAGGGAAGTCTTGATAAAAAAAAATCAGGAAAAGTAGCAATGATATTTAATGTAATCAACTCAAAACCAAAGTTGGTAACAAGCTGCTTATGTTTGTTTTTTTAAATAAATTTTATCTTTCATTTTTTTTAATTCTTGGAACCAAAAAGAAACATACCCATGATATATTATTGTTTACAGAGAAATATTTGAAGAATAAGAACATTAGCAGCAGTTCCTTCTCCCAAAGGAACGTCCTCCAACTATTCTACTCAATCCACTCAAAGACATTCATATTTTCTGTTTTTACTGAATTTTACATTCAGAGCAATCAGCAAAGACTTCATGCTCTTGTTAAGCTATTTTTTATCTAATATTAAAATATATATGTACAAAATTTAAAGTTTTAGGTGTATTGTTCATATAAGGATAAGATAAAAGATTCCTCTAATTCTTTTAGTCCTTTTCTAGGGTTTTTTTTTTTGCAAGGCAATGGGGTTAAGTGACTTGCCCAAGGTCACACAGCTAGGTAATTATTAAGTGTCTGAGTCCATATTTGAACTCAGGTCTTCCTGACTCCAGGGCCGGTGCTCTATCCATTGCACCACCTAGCTGGCCCCTGTTAGTCCTTCTAAGAATATAGCCCACTATAAGTAAAGGTGGGATTTTTGATCTCTTCTTAAACTTCACACTTCATAATAGCCCAATTTTAACATACTCAGAGCATATGATAGTTATATAACTGCTTCATGTAAATTATATTCCTTTGGAATTATAAAATTTAAAACTAAATTTAAGATGGCACATTGTTCATCTGAAGACATTTTTATTTCCTCAGTCAGTCCATCAACAAGTATTTACTAAGCAGTTATGTGTAGATTCCACGCTTGGATACCGAAGGTACAAAGAATGGCAAAAGACCATTCCAAAGTACTTTCATTGTAATGAGGGAATAATATGCATATAGTTGTGTACAAGCAAGGCCTGCAAAGGCATGTGGGTTCAGGGGAATTGGGAAAGACTTCCTTCAGAAAATGGGTCTTTAGCCAGCATTTGAATGAAGCCAAGGGAGCCAGCAGGCAGAAATGAGGAGGGAGATAATGGCAGATAGAGATGAGCAACAAAAATTCCCAGAGTTTAGAGAAAGACTCTTTTGTGTGAGGGAAAAATCAAGATCAGTGTCACAGATACTTTGGAGGTGGGAAGGAGTATGAAATACTGGAAAAAAAAGGAGGGCACCAGGTTATGGAGGGTCTTTGATGTCCCAAAAATATTATATTTGATCTTGGAGTTGATAGGGAGCCACTAGAGTTGATTGAATAGGCATGTGGCCTGGTCAAATTTAATGCTTTAAGAAGATTGATTTGACAATTGAATGTAGGAAAGACTGGAGTGGGGAAGGTCTTGAGGAAGGAAGACCAACTAGCAATTTTGCAAATAGTTCAGGCATTTAATGATAAGGGCATACAGGAATTTGTATTGTTGCTGCTCTTGTTTCTCCTAATTCTCCTTTTCTCTCTCCTTTCTCCTTCTCTTTATCCCCTTCCTCCTCTTCCTCTTCCCTTCCTACCCTCTTCCTTTTCCTTCCCCCCTCCTGCTTCTTCCTGTAAAACTGATGCCTTATCATAACATACAAGTGACCTTGGACTCATTCACAGAGCCCAAATTCGGTTCTATCAATATGAAAATACAGTCTTGTCAAGCAGGTGAGGACCTGCATAGATAAATCTGGAGAGTCTTAAAGTTTTATAGTTTGAAAAGTACTTTAGAAGACATTTAGTTTAACCCCTTCTTTTTGCAGAGGACACTGATTCCCAGGGAGGTTAAGTGATCATCTAAAGCCACACATAGAAGGGTCACATAAAGGATTTGAACCCAGGTCCTCTGATTTAATACTAGTTTGGCTTCAAGATAATATATTTTTTCAGTCAAAGAAACTTTAAAAGACCATCAACAAAAATAAAGTGATGTTGCAATCTGTATCCAAATGGAATACCCATACTAATGAAACCATCATACCTGGAAGTATTAATGAAATAATAGAATGAATTACCAAATCCCTTATCTTATGGCTTAAGGTTTATTAATTTTTAGAGGGCAGCTTTCTGCGTATTTACCTGAGGATAGGAGAATTCTGTTTTGCCCAGAATAGGATCAGTTCAATGTAAAAATATTTCTCTTTGTAGCTGTGCATCTTTGAAATGTATGTCATCTCATCCTGAGTACCTAAAACAGGAAACTGGATTTCCATTGTACTTTTACTTTTAATGAGCTCAGAGAGCTTTCCCAGGGATCACAAATTAGAATCTCAGACAGTATAACTCTATGGCATCTGACCCTTACCAAATACATTCTTCATTGTTGAAGAAATGAAACTGAATGAAAAAAAACTACCCTACTCTGAAGCCTTCACCAAGAAACTTAACCAGGAAGCAAAGTAGAAATAACATAGAAAGAAGCTGAGGAACTAAAAGGTCGGGACCTTCTTTCCCCCCAGACTAAACAAAAGGTTGGGAGCAAGAGACATGAGAGATAAAATATATTTATTTGGGTAATGTATATCCTTCAATGTAATTAGATTCATTTTAATTTATGTTCTCCAAGAAACAAATACTCTATTGTTTTTGCTGTCTGCTTCTCAGTTTTAAAAAACTAGTTTGTTTTTAGCTTGGTTCAGCTCACTTAACTACAGAAGAAAGTAATTGAAGGATAAAATATTTTGACACAAATGAGTATTCTGCTTTCCTTGGTTGTTTCCAACTCTCAGTTCTATAAACATCCATAAAAATACAGACTCTTTTGTAAATACTACAAAGAAACAAAGATAAACACAATTTTATACTGGTACTGTTCTTCTTATCCACAGAGACCAGACTTTCCCTTAAATTATTTCCAAACTGTGAAATCAGCTATTTTGCTTAGAGCTTTCTGTGCTAAGAAAAATAGTAGGAAATAAAGTGAAAGTATATATTTGTATGACAAACTTGAAAGTGGCACTGGCTAAATTTATGGTACTACTATTAATGCAATTTCAGTTTCAAAATAGGTAATTGGTTACCTTTTATCTATGACAGATCTGTGGCATTTCTCAGACAATCCCAATGTTTCCTGTCTATCCTTTTATCCCCTCCTGCAAAAGATGTCTTAAAACATAATCTTATGCCAGATCTCTATATTAAATTTCATTTTTTAAAAAGAAGAAATCATCACAAATAATGCAAAATTTATTCTTACTCAAGTACCCAAGAGTGTCTGCTTAAGTCATTGTGCAGTGTACATTTTCCAACAGCACTAATACCTCTGGAAAAGCTTATATTCATAATCAACAGAGGGGGTTATCTCAGTGCGAGAATTCATATTGTTAACTCATGCAAATTTTGTCTCCTTTTGCCTAATGGTGACTTGTACAGGCAGAAAAGACAGTATTTGAATAATTGTTGAATAATTGCACCAATACCATACTCTATACATCATCTGTTACAACAAAATCATTACAACAAAATTTCTATATAGCAAAAATAATTCCATACCCTGGAGTCCTACTTGGAGTAATATTTGATACAAATGAAATTCCATTTTAAACAAAGACCTTGAATGTTTCTTAGGATTGAATTTATTCTAATGATCATTTATTTTGTACTTATTTGTACTTATTTTGTACTGGCAAATCATTTAATTTTTAACATTTTTATTCTTTACAAAGATGAAAATTTCTTCCACATATTAAAACTCATAGGAAAGAATGCTGGAGAACAAACAACTCCTCAGAGTGGCTCTTTTACAGAAGGTTCAATTTTTTTCATTAGTTTTTATTTTAATTATTATGTAACAATGCAAAAAGAGCCCCTTAAATTATTCAGTCTACTTTCTCATTTCTGCATATTCCTGGTATAATTTCAACTTATGCCACCAAAGAGAAAGAATTATTTTTTCTACTTTTTACCAAGTTCAAGGGAGGGCATTTTTTACAACTCTCAACAGGAAACCATTCAGTGTCTGGCAACCCTTAATATTAGAGAATTCTAATTATAAATTTAGTGCTTTGCTCCACAGAATTTAGTAACTATATAATTAAGAAAGCAGTATGAACTAGTAAAAAGAAAATGGAACTGAGGTCTAGTCCCAGATCTACATTTAAATGGAATCTTGGACTGATCATTTAATTCCTTTAAGTTTTAAATTCCTCATAAAAATACAATAAGGATAATCTATAATATAATAAGGAAAATATCTATTTGTTATATAATATATAAAAAGATATATAGTCTCTAATGTCCTATATAATCCTGAAGTTTGATAATTCTACTATTATGACTTTGTTGTACTTTACACACAGCACATTTTGAAGATTAGCCTGCTTCTTTTTTGCTTTTTTCCTTTTCCCCCTTTTTCAGAATATTTATTATAATCATCATTAAAATCTAAATTTTTGATAAGAGGTCATTTCTATTGACTATAGCTTAGAGACCTACTAGCACAACCCTTCTTTCTGAAAGTTTTAAAGATAAGTTCTTGGTAAGGAATTTCTGTTCAAAATGAACAGCTTTAATTTGTGTCTTAGTTATGGTGGATCATGGGTCATCTTTCTTAAGATATCAAGGCAGTGTGCCAGACTGCCTGCAGAAAAACTATTTATGATAACCAACAAAATACTTCATTGTACTTCATGATGATTAATGAAGATTAAACATGTTCTGGCCTTGCCTTCCTGAGAAAAAATCTTTTTTCCATCTTTTGCTTAGTTCCACCAAATATTATGGGAGAAGAGCAGAATGTCTCTGTCCTCATTAACCAAGCTGTGGAGCTACATTGTCGGGGCAATGCTATTCCCCCACCCATTTTAACTTGGTTCAAAGATGCTCGACCCCTGCTAAAGAAATCAGGCCTCAGTGTCTCTGAAAATGGAAGTGTTTTGAAGGTAAAATTCATGTATTTACTCAATCTTTGCTCTCTCCAAGTTCACTATTCAATTAGTAACTACTATTAAGATTTATGAATTTTATCAAAATGCTATTGATTTTCTCCCAGAAAAGTCTAATTACCATTTTAGGGATAACATAAGATTCTTACATTTCATGATTCAAAGTTTGTGTTAAATTTTCTCACTAATTTTAGCTATAACCCTTTATTGATATTTACTTTGGAATCTTTTAGCATCAGTCCCTAGAGAGTTAGTCAACAAATATTCATTAAGCACTTAACTTTGCAAAATACTGTGCAAAATTATTTTAGATTCATTAGAATAACAAAGAAGATATAATTTCTGTTTTCAAAGTGCTGACAACCCAATTCAGTAAATGAAATAAATATTAAAAATTTAAATAGCTTCATTTTCTGTCATTTGTGAAAATATGTTCTCAGAAGCAGAAAGCCAGTAAATGTTTTTTTGTTTTAATTTTTTTTCCTTGATATTTTAGCAAGGCAGTGGGGTTAAGTGATTTGCCCAAGGTCACACAGCTAGGTAAATTATTAAGTGTCTGAGGTCAAATTTGAACTCAGGTCCTCCTGACTCTAGGGCCCATGCTCTATCCACTGTGCCCCCAAGACTTTTTTGATGCTCATATTCAAAGCATTCCAAATTAAAAGCTAAATTCACAACTATTGAAATAAAATTTTAACAAATATTCCTATTTAACTGTTTTATAAGTGAATAAAATTAGGCAACCAATAGTTTTTTTTAATCAATTTGGTGAAATCCTTAAATGTAGGACACAATTAGTGAGTGAAAAAGAACAGGAAGCATGCTGGTTTGTTGGTTCTTTATTTCTCTGGAGTAAGATTGGGCTAGTGAGTACTTTTAACCTAAGTAAGATAGGAAGATCCAGTCTTTAAAATAATTTGTTTAATGTTGAGTTCCCTATGAATTCACATTGATTTTTTACTATCCCTCCTCTTTTTATTCCTTATAAGAATCTTTCCTTATGTATATTCAGGATTTCATCTTGGAAGTTTCCTAACCCTTATGGTCTTCCTTCCCTGTAGAATCTTAGCCCATAAGATTATATGTGTATGTCTTCTGAATGTCTTGAAATCAATTCTCTAAAATCTTGACTGTTTTTGTCACACTATGCCTAGCTTTCCTTTTCTTTTTCTATCCCAAATTCTTGGAAGGAGAGATCATTTTTTCAATACTGTTTACAACATTGCTAAACAAAGATTTCCCATTCAGAGAATCAGCAATTGATATTTATGGGTCTAAAAATTCTAATTCTTAGTGCCTTCAGTTCCATTTCTGATTTCAATAAACTCTATACAGATGTCTGCCAGATCAATATAAATTTTCTCCTGAGCTTAGCACCATGTTATCAACTGCTAGTACATTTCCATCTGTATATCCTATAGACATCTCAAATTCAATATTGCCCAATCAAAACATATTACCTTTTTCCACAAACACCCACCCTTGCCTCACACTTCCCCATGTCTTTTTTTTGGCAAGGCAGTGGGGTTAAGTGACTTACCCAAGGTCACACTCGGTAATATTTTTAAGTGTCTAAGTCTGGATTTGAACTCAGGTCCGCTTGTTTCTAGTGCTGGTGCTCTATCCACTGTACCACTTACTTGTCCCTTCCCCATTTCTTTTGGAGACACCATCATTCTTTTAGATATCCTATTTGAAATCTCAGAATAATTTTTCTGCTTCTGATTTCTCCTCACTGAGTAGATTTAATCAGTTGCAGAATATTCATGATTCTACCTCCAAGGTGTCTTTTTTATCCCTACTATTACTATGACAATGCATGTACATTTGTATCCCGGTTATTAAGTATACCTAAAGACCTTTAATAGTCAAGATCGCCTCTTAAAACTTGACAGGTGGAACTTATTTCCATTTTCTGTGTCAGAAAAATTTATATCCACATCTAAATTCTTGCCTGTTTTCCACAGATCTTTTGTTTCAATAACTTCTTTTACTTACCTCTTCTAATTTACCTGGCCTTATTGGCTGTCATCTTTTCCTTGAGTCCTCCCTTTAAATCTTACCACTTAATAATTATGTTTCTTCCTTTATAGTGAGACTTCTTTCAAATTAAACTCTCCTTTAGATTGAGATAGCTTTCTTTGGTTTGTCCATAAGTTCTCCTAAATGTCTTCTAAATTCAGTGTGTGACCTTTTAAAGTACAGCTTCACCTCCCATCCTTTACCTACCTCCCCCCACTCACCATCAGAGTTCTTGAATTTTATTGGAAATCATTAAATATGAAATATCTAACAGTAATTTAGAAAAACTTTCAAGGCCTTAATGCACTAAGAGGATTTATTATAGTATAAGCTGACTTTAGCATGTACTCTGAGAAAAAGAAATGTTTGATATTTTTGAAGTATGAAAAAACCAATTAATGTGAAAAATAGATATGAAATTCCAAATCTTTTCAACTTCAAATTATCTAATTTATATCATGATTTTCTTTTCAGATTGAAGGAGCACAGGTTCAAGACACTGGCCGCTACACTTGTGAAGCAACAAATATTGCTGGGAAAACTGAGAAGAACTACAATGTCAACATTTGGGGTAAGGATGATCTATACTGGTCTTGGAAGAGCAAAAAGACAAGTTCAGCTCTTTATTAGTTTATTCTTTTCTGTGAATTTCTAGAGGGCAGGAAACCAGAACTTCTAAATTTCATTTCTCTGTACCTACAAATATAAATATATAATCATTGCTGTAAGATATATCAGAGATAATTATTTAAAGATGCTATGTGATTTTTGAGAGTAGATATATAGCAATATAATCATTTAATTATCAATAGCAAATCAGGACTAGACTGTTGTTACTAAAAATTATAGGGGGATTATACTTAGGGAGTCCAGACTTAATGATCAGTGTAGATTATTCAAAGACACAATCAAAATTGTGTATAATGCTGTGTATAATACAACATAAAATGATACCTCTTACTGAATACCTAATATGATCTGACCTGGTGGCTTCCTATTTGTCCCTTCCTCAAAATATCCTAGAGAACTGGAACTATTGTAGATCATACTATTTCAGATTTTTGTGCATAATTACCTTTCTTATAACATTGATCCATAAAAAACTAAGAACAATATCAATAGATATTGCCATGCCAAATATTCGTAATTTTCATACAACTTGGAATCAAAGCTTTTAAAATTGAGACCTAACAAAAGAGATTTAACTTTCATCAGAACAGGATATGTATCATTCCTATGGTTCTCTCTAATATTGCAGAGATAGCATGGGTGCTGTCAGGGTTCTTATAGAAGATAAGCTTATAGTTTGAATCTTTTTATTCAGTTTCTAAAATGCAGTCATTTTATTTACTTACACAATAGTCAACATAGCTTTAAATATAAATGGATAAAAGAAGAATAATGACATCTCAGGAGGTTTTCTATCTTTGCTCAAAAATGATGATTAATAAGGACCTAATAATAATAATTAGTGATTAAAACAATGAGCACTTTTAGATTTTTACATTTGGCAACCATATTAATGCCAAACCTAGAGTGAACACCTAATTGGCTTAACTTATGGCAGTTCAGAAGTCCAAAGATTTGCCAACCTCAACCTTCTCATTAGCAAGGATGGTAGGTGTAGACCATCTCTGAAGTTGGCAGAAAGTTTAAGTGACATAAGCAATCATGTATAGCAAGTATAGAAACATAACTATTTATTAGACAATGTCCTTAAAGCTCAAAATATTCTTACAGGAAATATCTTACAGGAAAACTTGATTTCGTGGCATTGGCAATTCCATTTTCTTTTTTACTATTTGAACTGTTTCTTGCCAATGCCATCAGTTTAGGTCAATGCATTTATACTTCAAAAAAGTTGACAAAATTTCTTTAAAGTCAATACCTATAAAGATTAAATTTTAAACAAGGACATAGAAGTCAATGAGAAGTCAGTGAGTATGTTAGTATTATTAGTGTTTATTTTGTCTTTATATACTTCAAGGAATTCAATTTTAGTTAAGAAATTACTGAAATAGAAAGGAATAAATTAACAGGTCGGGACTTAATGCTCCACAATCTAAATATCAGAAAATATATTCTAAATTTAAGCATTAATGATTTGATTCTTCATCTTACGTCAGACTACTTTTCTTCCTGATGAGTAAGAAAGGAACAGGAAAGCACCCATGAATGTACAACAAGGTGAGATAGATGGTCTATATAACATAATAGGATCTGAGAAGGTACCAATCTTATTCTTTTTGATTTACCACAAAGAACCAATATTTCAGAGTATGCAAATTATTTATTTTTTCTTTTTAAACAACCACAAAGCAAGTTATAAGATATTTCACATTTTATTATAATCTGACATATTTCAAAATGTATTACAAAGGCAAAATGAGGAAAACATTTACTTTTAAGCCCAATTGTCTACTTATGTCTTTCATGTTAATGTAAAGAACATTCAAATATCATTTTTCAGCTCATAGGAAAACTCTTTTTAATCTTACTTATCTTCATATTTCTTCATCCTGACTAGTCAATTGGAAAAACAAAAGTTTTCTGTAAAAGTAATTTATGGTTTCCACTAAAATCATATTCCCTGTTCACACTCTGGGACCAGAATAGGAACTGACTCCATTTTTGAGCTGTAAATTCAGCTCATTGCTTCCATCTGACATTGTATTGATCCTTAGAGAGAAAGGGAAAAGGGACCAGTTAGCAAATTTTAAATGCCAAATAGTTTATATATGATTCTTGAAGTAATATGGAATCACTGGGGTTTATTGAATACGAAATGACATAGCCAATGCCATATATTTGAGAATTATGGAATAATATAATACAGTGTCTAAAGAAGGGAAGTTGAGGATCACCCAAATAGAAGTAGAATATTATGTGGTAGTATGATCAGATTACAATATGTGACAAGCAAGTAATTGTGCAAGAGAAAGGGGAAAAAAGATATAATCAGAAAAATTTATGCTTAAAAAAGAGAACCTGGTTCATAAAAAGAGTGACTGATAACAAGTGAGCAACTCTTCTACTCCATAAATATCCATTCAACGTAAAGAGATCTGGAGGAATGTTCCTTCCATAGGAGACCTATATGGACAATGTTAACACAGGATGCACAGATAAGAATATTGAGATATTCGTTGTACTCACATCAGTAAGATCTTTCTGAAGCATTAGGTCATAACATAAGGGATCAATTACTTTAATAAAAATTATAATTGACTTAGAAAAACTTACTACATCTTTAATATGTATGACTCTTGTTCCCTAATGACTATGATGTGGTTGTTCTGTCATGTCCAACTCTTTGTGATCTCATTTTGAATTTTCTTCTCAAAGACACTGGAGTGATTTGCCATTTTCTTCTCCAATTCATTTTACAGATGAGGAAATTGAGGCAAACAGTGTTAAGTGACTGACCAAGGTTACATAACTTGTAATTGTCTGAAGTCAAATTTGAACTCAGATCGTCTTGACTAAAGGCCTGGTGTTCTATCCACTGTACCATCTTTATGACCAGTTACTGTAATAACTCAGAAAATCCTGGGATATTAAGAATTAGCAAAGAAAACAAGGATTTTAGCTTGTTTTTATTACTTTAACTCAATGATGAGATGTACTCTTCCATTGCCGAAAAACCACTAATGGAGAATATTTATCACATTATTACTCTCATTTCTGTTAACCTCAAAGAATTTATCATTGTCATCATCATTATCAGAATCATCATCAGGGAGTAGATCTCTGAAGACCCCTATTTGCCAAATCTTTGCTAATTTAATTTAGCAGGGTCCATTAGATTTTGAACATAATAAAGAAATATTTCTCTAAAAATGTTCATTAATCCTACATGTCACTAATGCATCATATTTATTTCTATACTGTTAGTCTCAGTACATGAGATTTTTTTATGGTTTTTACATTGTTTTCAACTAATCCTCATACGTAATGATCTCAATTTTATTATCCTGCCTGCTCTTTTCTGAATACACTCCAACTTATTCATGTCTTTATTAGTTCTAGTGCCTAGAACTGAATACAGTACTTCAACTGTGACCTCACCAGGAAAGTGAACAAAGGGACTATTATCTCCTTATTCCTGGAAGCTGTGCCTTTCTTAAGGCAGCACCAAATAACAGTAACTTATTGCCCAAACGCCACACTGCTGACTCCTATTGTGCTTTTAGTGCACTAGAGCTCCCAGATCTTTTCAGATTAACTCCTGCCTAACTGTGCCTCTTCTATTTTTCACTTCTGAAGCTGATTTTTTTAACACAAATATAATTTGTGACACTGATTCTGATTGAATTTCAATTTGTTAGATTCAGTCCAGCATTCTTATTGTTCAAGATTTGTTTTTTAATCCTGTCTCTTTCATACAATTTGTTGGCAAAGCAGATTTTCATACAATTTGTTGGCAAATCCCCCTGCTTTTGTGTCAGCAGCAAACATAATGGACATCCTGTCTGTGACTTGATTCCAGTCATTGATTAAAAAGGTCAGCGAGTGCAGGACCAAGCACAGATCCTTAGGGTCCACCACTGGACAGCGACCTCCTACCAAGTTGACATTGAATCATTAATGGCTATTGTTTTAAGCTTTAGGGAATTGGCACAGATGTCAGTTGATTTTACCATAGTGACTACTACAAAGTAGTAGAGGCAGCATCTGAATCCTCTTCTTCCTCCTGATTCCAAATGCAGCCCTTAGTCGCAATGTCATATTGCTTCTACAATAATCATGAAACTATATAAACAACTCAACAACATTTTGTATTTCTATAGTGCTTTTTAAAGACTCTTGAAGTTCTCACAACAAATTTGAGAGATGCTATAGTTCAAGGTATTATTATCCCTATAACAGGTAAGAAAACAAGCTCAGAAAGTATAAATAATCTCAAAAATCAGATAACATCCAAGTTAGGAGTGGGAAAGGGAAGGGAAGGGAATAAGCCCTTGTATAGTGCCTACATCTGTCAGTCTCTGTGCTAAGTGCTTTAGAAATATTATCTGATCCTCACAACAAATCTGCAAGGTAGTTACTATTATTATTCTTGTTCTATAGTTGAAAATACTGAGACAAATAGGGGGTAAGTGACTTGCTTAAGATTACAGAGCTAGAAAAAGTGCCTTTAGCTGGATTTGAACTTGGGTCTTTCTGACTCCAGGCTCAGAGCTTTTATCTCCTGTGCAACCAGCTGTCCTATTAAGACATAAACTCAAGTCATCAGATTCTAAAACAGTCTCTCTTTTCATTATACAAGCATTGCCACCATTATTCAGGGCTCAGAGGAATCTACAAAGATATCTGTAAAATCCTAGAATAGCAATAATCCTTCTCCTTCTTTTTCACCCCAGAACATGGTTAGAACACTTTACTTACGTTTATAGAAATCATCTTACCTTTAGTGAGGCGTCGGGTAAACTTCCTTAAGAACAAAGATAAATGATCATATGAACTAAAAGTTCAATATTTCTATCAAAACACCAAAACACTTAGCTAATGTTGAAAAACAGAACATATCCTTATTTAAGAGTTCAATGAACCAAATGACTTCTGAATTTCACTAAAGGAAATGCTGGCAAATTCATCTGTAGGCTGAATTGTACTTTGTGGAGTTTTCCCTAGGTACCTTGTCCATTCATTTATTGGCACCCACTACTATCATTTAATTTCATTTCTTTCCAAATACATTGGAAAAAGTGTTAGATTTTGAACTAGTTTAAACCCCAAGTTTACTCTTTTCTTTAGATAATTGGTCTAGATACTTTTAAAGTCCTTTCTAGCCCCAAATTTATGATACTATGATGCTACTTTCCTCGTATTACTTTCTGACATATATGCCCTTGGAAAAGGAGGCATTCCAGAGGGTGGCAATTGCTTGACTGGTTAACAAGTATTGACAGCTGAACTTCTTCTAATAAGGTACTGGGAGAGTGATAATATGTTATTCTTGGCCAAAGGGTCTACTTCTTCATCCAGACAACTCACAACCTTGGATAGTCTAGACAGAGGATCTACCTCTGCCCCAAGAGCAGTGAGATGATGCAGTGGATAGAGCACTGGCCTTGGAATCAGGAGGATGGGAGTTCAAATCCAGCCTCTGACACTTACCAGTTGTGTTACCTTACTTAACCCTGATTGCCTTGCATCCAGGACAATCTCCAGTCTTCTTGAATCAAATCTGGCCAGTGGACCCAGATGACTCTGGAGGAAAAAATGAGACTCATGACTTAGCACAGCATCTTCTCACTTAAATCCAATTCATGTGCTTGTCATGGCATCACCTCTCTGATGTCATGATCTTCTTCAAAAATGAAGGACAAACATTATTATTACCTCTGCTCAAATTCTCATGAGTAGATCACAATGAGCAGGAAATCATTTTAGATTAGAGATCCGATTAACTGGGTAGAGTTGGTTCTTCAGCTTTCTTATCGAAGAAGAACAAAATGACATCACTATGTTTGAAACAAATTGTAATTAGGTAGAGTAGTAATACCCAAAATAAGGAAAATATTAATACTATCTTCCATAAGCTCAGTCCTGGCGAAACTGGGTTTTCAACAAAGAAATAGGACAAAGGGAAAAAGCTTGGGTTGCCCCAATTTTAATCATTAATTTTTAATATGAGAGAGAAATAATATTTCTCTCACCAGTCAGGTTAGAATCTACATCATCTGACTCCAGACTCAGTATTCTTTCAATTATGTTATATTAGACTCCAGTAAATTGATCAAATACTTATTTTAGTAACCAAATCTGATCTTCTTTTGGGAAGTGAGGGACATAACAAGTCTATAACTATATATGATATCTCTTCAGGATGTTCATTTTGCCCAATTCCTGAGAGTTGGATCTAATCTGTTCAAGTGGGGAGCTTTGCAGTCCTTCTTAGATCAATTTTAAATATCAACATTGCATTCAAAAATGACAAAATTAGCCAGTGAGATTCATCTCCTTAGCCGCAAAAGCCTGAAAATGCTTAAGGCCAAGATATGTCAACTGGAAAAAGAAATATTGTTATTGAAACTTTTTCCCCCATTTTTTCAGTACCACCTAATATTCATGGTTCAGATGAACTTACTCAACTGACCGTCATTGAAGGCAGTCTCATAAGTTTGATATGTGAGTCTAGTGGCATTCCACCACCAAGTCTCATTTGGAAAAAAAAAGGTAAGGAAAAGTCTCTTGTTCCTTTTGAAACCATGGGAAAAACATTAAAAATGAAAAATGAAAAATTTTATCTTATGTTTATGTTTTAACATAGAATTTCATTTTAGTGAATTTTTGTCCATGTCTGGATTTTGCATTTATATAACATGGAATAGTCTTAAATAATCAACTATATTTTTATAAAATGTGTAATGTTACTCAGAATCGCTCTTCTGAACTCAGAAATATTTGTAATGCTGACTGATAGAAGAGAGAGCAGTAAAATAATTTCTTCTGTAAAATTAGATACATAGCAGAGTTCTGAGTTAACAAAACATCTGTGCCAAGTAGAGCCTTTCTGCTGTGGTGGCAACATCACATTTTAATTCAGAACAAGCTTGGAGAGGCCTCTCAGCCTCCCAGCTTCATTGTTCTCATCTGCCAGATGAGATGGTTGTACTAGAGGAACTCTGAAGATTTCTTTTAGTTTTCAAAGGAGATTCAATGAAAATCCACCAGTTGAAACACTCATTTTTGTTGCTTAAAATTTGCCTATGAATATCCATTTAAAATGTACTTTTTAAATGATAATTTTATTAGGATTATAAACATTGCCTGATAGTACCTGTCTTGTCTTCAGACTTAGTTTTACACTAGATAAATTTTCAACTGGTTCTTTTTAATTTCTTTTTTCTCTTAGAAGCCGAGTCTCTCTCATCATCATCATCATCATTTTTAGACCAAATTCAGAATACTGATCAGAATGAAAACTAACTTGCTTTCTTTTTCTAATCTTCTATAGTTTGGTGGCTCTCTTGGGAAGACACCTGCTTGGTTTTAGTCCTACTTTGGTCCAGAACTACTAAAACCCAGGCTCAGCCTCCTCAGCCACAGGGTCTGCAGATGTCCATGCCTGCACCTGATCAATTCTTTTATCCCTTGTTTTTCTCTGTTTATCGGGTTGAATTTCATTTTCTTTCTTCTAAGCTGACTTTCTAAGTTGAATTTTTACAAAAGATTTACAGGTTATATATTTTTCCCCTCAGGGATAGAACTGAGTCTATTCCATCTACTAACACAGAGAGGGAAGTTGCATCACAAGAATCTAAAATGACTTTTCTTAAATGCTTGTCTTTTTGACAGGCACATTACCTCTTGGTTATTTGAACAAATATGCTATCTTATGACACCTAGAAAAGTAATGTGCACAAATTCTGAAACTGAATATTTTCTCAGGGTCTCCAGTGCTGACTGATTCTGCAGGGAGAGTCCGAATGTTATCAGGAGGCAGACAACTGCAGATTTCAATAGCTGAAAGGTCTGATGCAGGATCATACTCATGTATTGCATCAAATGTTGCGGGGAATGCAGAGAAAAAATATAATTTGCAGGTTTACAGTAAGTCAACCAGTCTTTGGTTTACCTTCCTTTTTTCTTTATCACTATCTTTTTTCTTTATTCTATTGTTATGACTCAGTCAAAACACTAAAGTTGTATCACAACACTCAACTGTTTGGTAGAAAAAATAAAAAAATAAAACCAGGTATCAAATATTCCATTTGTACAGTCCCTATATATTTGGAAACATTATTTAGACAAAAATATAAAATAATGGAAAGTCTTCGGTCATTGCAGAGAGGTCAAGAAACTTACTATTGCAAAAAAGCATTGGATTTAGATCTAGATCTAGATTTAGATTTAGGTCTTAAGATTGTTGGTTAATTTGGGGTGCCTCAGTTGGATGATGAGTCAGAAACCAGATTTTTAAAAAATTAGAAGCATGAAAGAAGAATGGAGATACTTGGTGTCATTACCTTTGCAGTTTAATTGAGAAAGGGAGGATTCATATAAGATGTTAACTAGTCTGATTAGTGAAATCAAGTGAGGGTTTTTTAAGAATGAGGGAGATAGGGGCAGCTAGGTGGTGTAGTGTTTAAAGCACTGGCCTTGGAGTCAGGAGTACCTGGGTCCAAATCTGGCCTCAAACACTTAATAATGACCTAGCTGTGTGGTCTTTGGGCAAGCCATTTAACCCCATTGCCTGGCAAAAACTTAAAAAAAGGAGGGAGATTATTGATTATGTCCTTCAATGACTGGTGATCTCTTTTTCCAACCCTATATATATTTTTTAAGATTTTATTTATTTTGAGTTTTACAATTTTTCCCCTAATCTTACTTCCCTCCCTCCACCCCCACAGAAGGCAGTTTGCCAATCTTTACATTGTTTCCGTGGTATACATTGATCCAAATTGAATGTGATGAGAGAGAAATCATATCCTTAAAGAAGAAACAAAGTATAAGAGCAAGATCAGACAATAAGATATCAGGGTTGTTTTTTTTTTCTAAATTAGAGGTAATAGTCCTTGGTCCTTGTTCAAACTCCACAGTTCTTTCTCTGGATATAGAAGGTATTCTTCATTGCAGACAGCCCCAAATTGTCCCTGATTGTTGAACTGATGGAATGAGCGAGTCCATCAACGTTGATCATTGCCCCCAAGTTGCTCTTAGGGTGTACAGTGTTCTTCTGGTTCTGCTCATCTCGCTCAGCATCAGTTCATGCAAATCCCTCCAGGCTTCCCTGAATTCCCATCCCTCCTGGTTTTTAAGAGAACAATAGTGTTCCATGACATACATATACCACAGTTTGCTAAGCCATTCCCCAATTGAAGGATATTACTTGATTTCCAATTCTTTGCCACCACAAAAAGGGCTGCTATGAATATTTTTGTACAAGTAATATTTTTACCCTTTTTCCATCATCCCATCAGGGTATAGACCCAGTAGTGCCAATCCTATATTTTAAACCACTTCTTAAGGGCACTAAAGTCATTATTGGCAATTTTTTAGTATTATTTACAATTTTAATTCTAGAGATCATATTCCATATTTTATATTCATATAATACTCTATATCATCACTGAGAGAATATTGACATTAATGAAAAGATACACTCATTTCAGAAAAAATAACATTGTTCTTGAGAAAAAAAGATACTAAAACCAGACTTCTTAACTAGCAGAATTTTTAAAAAAAATATTTTGCTATTTTAATATAATTGATTCCTCTGTAATCTTATCTATTTTATTTTTTTGCCTTTAAAACTTTGTTCTGGGATAGGAAGGAATGACCAAAAGGTCCCCCAACACAGAAAAGGTTAAGAATCCAAAGATGCTTGGAAGTACTGAAGTATATTAAAGGTTATTAATATCTTAAAATATTGTTTAAAATCAACCATTTGATTCTATATATTTTTCCTAGAAGATCTTAGCTATAGGAATCTTGCAATAATGAAACAACTTTGTACTTAAAAGAAGCTTAATAGTATAAATAAGTTTTAAAGGGTTTTTTTTAAGGAAATCTTTTACTAGAACTTGAGAAAGACACTCCATGTCTCAGGGCCTCAGCTTCCCTATCTTTTAAAAGAAAGGACTGGATAACATTGTTCCCTAATTGGTTCCCATTTTCAGTTTTCAAATTGTCATATATTTTGATCAGGAAGTTTCATTATATTTTCTGTATGTAAGGCTGTGGAAAGAATATGTACTTCAACTTGAAACATCTAGAAAACTACTATAAAAAACCACTACTAGAAAAATTATATTTTAAAGATATCAAGAGCCTCATTTTTTCAGGTTCTCTAAAATAATTTCTTCAACACCATCCTTTCTTACATTTTGTAAAAAGTGTTGTATCTTTTATGGCTTAATGAGGAGTTTTTTCTATCAGTTTTCTTTCGCCATCTCCTGTCATAGAGTTGACCTCAATCATTCTATTCTTTTATTCTTGAAGCAGAGAGGTAAATTTTACAATACCTTTGTCTCCCTGCTTTTCTAGCTCGTCCAACCATATCAAGCAACAGTATTAACCCTGCAGAAGTCACTGTGACCCGAGGAAAAAGTATCACTTTGGAATGTGAAGTCCAGGGTCTTCCCAAGCCATCAGTAACATGGATGAAAGATGGTCGTCCCTTGCTCACAGGGAGAGGAGTGGAAATTCTGAATGAGGGACACCTCCTTCAACTGAAAAACATCCATGTATCAGACACTGGTCGTTATGTGTGTGTGGCAGTGAATGTAGCAGGAATGACTGATAAAAAATATGACTTGAGTGTTCATGGTGAGTAAAAAAGGACAAAAAAATTAAATAAACAATTTAAACTATATCTTTTTTTTTCAGTTTGATACTCAAGATCCTGAAGATTAGACATATGTCTAATCCATCTGAAAGGTTGCTTTTGGTATTGTTCTATAATTCTTCATGCTAGATGTATACTTCATGTATACTAGATAGTATACTTTCTATCCTAGGCCCTTCTAGCTTTTAATTCTTTCTTTCTTTTCTTTTTCTTCCTTCCATCCTTCATTCTTTCTTTCATTCTTTCTTTCTTAGATCAAGAAAAATGACACATCATTTTAGGAAATTATTCAGAAAAAAATAATAAAATTACATATTTGCCTCAAACTCTTTGGAACTAATTCTTCCCAAAGGGAAGGACATAGAAAGCATTAACATACTTACCTTGGCTAAAATAAACCTTAATGTCTTTTTCCCTTTATGATTCTTTTGCCCTTTTTAACCTTAACTCTACACAGATTTTCTTTAAGGCAGCTAAAGGGACTTGTATGCTAGGCAATGAATTAAAAAAAAGTAGTCACTGAAAGAGAAACAAATGTGTATACACAAATGTGCCCCAGGTACATGTATTTAAATGCCATGGGAACAGTACTGAGTTTTAAGAACTATAATATCAAAATCATGAAACCAAGGAAGAAATATACCAAGCCATGCCTTGCTATTTAGTATAAGGGGGCCAAAGGGTACACCTGTAAGACCTAACATCACAGGTATCTACAGATCATGTTTTTAGGAAAAATAAAGGATAAAAATTTAGCAGCTTTATTCTGATTCATGTAAGTATAACTTTAAAAATTAACTGGCCCACTAAACTTCCTTGGTTCTAATGAATTTATTTAATTTTAATTTAATACATGGTCACGGATTAGATGATTAACTATAGTCATTAATCTAGAAGAGATGCAGCACTGATTATGTGAGTGTATGGATTAGAATGTATGAGTGATAGAGTCAATTGCCATTTTAGGGCAGGGGGATAGTTAAAGTATGAGGTACGTCTTTCTATACTGCCATTTTTATATAACAAGAGAGAACAATTTTAATTTAATAGTTTCTCTTTAGTACTTTGTTTCAGGTTAGTCGATTTTGTTTACTAGGATAAGTGACCAGAAGGAAAAAGCATTCATTAGGTATTTGTTTTTTTATTGATTTATTTGATTTTGTGTTTCAGTTGCTCCAACCATTGTAGGAGATGAAGAGGTACCTGAAAACATAAGTGTGGTGGAGAAGAATCCTGTTACATTGACTTGTGAAGCATCAGGAATTCCTCTACCTTCAATAACCTGGCTTAAGGATGGATGGCCCATTACTCTAAGTAGTTCCATGAGAATTCTCTCAGGTATTGGAAAAATAGATATCATCATTTTTAGATGCTACCTTTGACATTGGAGTCCTCCATAATTCGTCAAGAAGTGTTGGTGATACAGCACAGAGTAGTTGCATTGAAGCCCAAATTTTCCTCCAATTTTTGTCATTCAATATGTTGGATTTTGATCCAGATTTACCAAGATTCAAAAGTTAGTAGTTTGATTATTTAGAAAGGTTTTCAGATTAATTAAGGATATTTGAACGAAGGCCATTGAACATTTAAGTGACTTCTATGTACTAGTTATTGTGCTGGGTACTATTGAAACAAAGATAAAAATGAAAAGGCCCCCTGACCTCAGCAAAGATTGCTAACATTCTTTTGGCACTAAAAGGTTTATAAAGCACTCGACCTATATTATGACAGTGAATACTCACAAAAGTCACGAGACATAGATGCTACTATTGTCTATGCTTTATAGAAGAGAAAATCCTGAGGAAGGATTACAACTAGCAAGGATCTGAAGCAAAATTAAAATTAATTTCAGTCACTCCAGTGTTCCTGACTCCAAATGAAATTTTTACATGTTTGAATGGTAGAATGAAAATCAATTAAAATGGATGAAAAAGAAATCAGAATTCAAAAAGATCACAACAAACTGCAAATATGGGCTAAACTAGTGTGATAAAATTTAAAATTGGAATAATAACAGCATTTATATAACTCTCTAAAGTTTGAAAAGAGGTTTACAAATATTTGATCCTCCCAACATCCCTGGGAAGCAGATGCTATTATTATTCTCATTTTACAGATGAGAAACCTAATGGTTTCTTGTCCAGGTGACTTGTCCAGGATCACACAGCTAGTATCTAATCAGCTTTTGAACTTCAGATTTTCTAGTGTCTAGGTCTAGTACTCTGTTGCACCTCTGAAATATTTAAATAAATATAAAGTAGGCTCAAGGGTGGCTAGGTAGCACAATAGATAGAGCACCGGCCTTGGAGTCAGGAGTACCTGAGTTCAAATTCGACCTCAGACATTTAGCAATTACCTAGCTGTGTGGCCTTGGGCAAGCCACTTAACCCCATTGCCTTGCAAAACCTTAAAAAGAAAAAAAGTAAAGTAGGCTCAGGAAGTCCACAGTGAAGAATGACTGATCCGGGTCCTTCCTCAAAATGGAGGTTCCAGGAAGAATATGCCAATGAAAAAGGGGGCTAAGGGAGAATAAATCAGAACATATTGACAAAGCCTGGAGAGGAGAGCATGACTGGTCAGGGCTGTTCCTCCAAATGAACGTTCTCAAATGAACTTAGCAGTGGAAGAAGGGACTCCCCAGGAACTGGAGGAGGTAGTTATTTCCCTATCACTATGTACAAATAGAAATTGAAAAAGTATGTCAAGAATGCTAGCATCTCTTAAGAATAGAACTTAGGAAAATTAAGTTTTAAATCCAGCTCGGCTACAAAATAATCTCATGAATATTAGCAAAGACATTGAATTTCTCTGGGTGGCAGTTTCTTCATTTGTGAGATCAAGCAGTTTGGAATTGAAGAAGATATTTTATCTAATGCACTCATTTTGTTTAAGAGGAAACTGAGACCTATTAAAGTTGAGTGAATTGCCCAAAGGCTAGAGGGGTAACAAGCAACAGAGTCAGAATTTGAAACCAATTTCTGTCTCCAAATCAAAAAACACACTGTGTGATATTCCCAAAGGTCCCTTCCAGCTCTAACATTCTAAGATTCTAAGATCAAGGATATTGTGAGTAGATGGTCTCCAAGGTCTCTTCCAGTTCTAAAGTTATATGATTTAAGTCTATATATTATAGGAGCTGGAAATGGATATTGAATGGTATTACTATATTATTGGAAGGAATAATCTTTTAAGAGATTTGTTATTTCTCTTTGGGGAGCTATTTCCTTTCGCATGACTCCCACTTTCATCATTTTAAGAGTGCTTCTAGTCTCTTTTGACTTAAGGAATGTACTAGAGGTTTTGAAAATTATTGCTAAATGTTGCTTGCAGAACATTGCACATAGTGTTTTATAGTCATCAAAGAGTTTATGCACTAATCTGTAAGGTGCCCCTCCCTTCCTCCCCCCACTACTTTCCCCTGTCCCCAGAAGAGTACAGCAAATAACCAAATCCCTATTGATGAAAAGTGGGAACACTTAGCAGCCAAACCAGAGCCCTGTGGGATAGTTAGAAGCTGAGCAGAGTGATGAACTCGGGTTTTTTGGTTGACTTGAAAGAGTGGGGTTTTTGTTTTCTTTTGTTTTGCTTGAACAGCTGCTGGAGATCCATGAGCTAACAGATTCAAACTATTTCACCCTGAGGCTCTGCCAAAGGAGTTGTTCAGTAACAAAATCTGAACCTTTGCCTTACACAAGAGATGAATGAGTATCAGATGAATGGCACATAACTTGTTGACATTCAGCCTTTGCCCAGTTTGCAGTGTGCTTCTGGCTTAGTAAAAATCTGTCCTCCTGAGGGTTTTAAAGTACAGTTATTTTGAAAACAGTAATGGATTTGGTGACAACCTCACCATCATTATTAAGTGGACCAAAGATAGAAAACTGTTAGACAAAGTGAAATAACCCCACATAAATGGAACTTGTTTTCAGAATCTTTTTGATTTCCATTTGGGTTAAATGAGAGACCTGTAAACACCAAGAAATAATGGTTCTGGCCTTTAAGTGGTGGCGTTTTGTAGGGCGTGGATTACTCATGTGTTTTTGGTTGCTCAAAGATCACGAAAATGAAATTTGGAGGCAATGATGTGAAAGAAGTGCTGGATCTAGATTTAAGAGCCTGAGGATTGAAACCAGTTTTGACTTTTATTGGTTAAATGGAAATAGGCAAGGTGCTTACCTGTTATGTTCCTCAGTTTTCTCATCTGGAAAATGATGGCCTCTTCTAAGTCCTATGAATGAATGAAATCAGTCAACCAGAAAAGGATTAAGTTGCTGGAGCCTTTCCTGATATTGAACATTTTCTTTCTCATATTTACAAAAACAAACAGAGAAACTCATGAATTTAGGGAATAAGGCTTTTGGAAGTCAACATAATGTTTGTCAGTTATTATCATAGCAACTAGCACAGTTTGGATGCTTAACAAGTGTGTGTTGGAAAATGATTAAATTATTTTTAACTGATTATTTTGATGTTATATAGTCAGAACTTTAATGATATTTTGTACTTAAAATGATAGAAAGTAAACTTGAGACTTCTGAAGAAAATTGAACCTCTTCCTGTTCTACCTTTCTGGGGTTTTATGACACCATTCTTTCCCTGTTGTCCTACCAATCATTCAGTCAGCCCACAAGCACATATGAAGCCCTAATATCTGCCAGTCACTGTCCTAACTAATGGGGATACTTGACATACTCTGAGTTGTCTGTTTCTTCTCAGTGTCCTCAGTCAGCTTAGCATCTGCCCTTTATCTCCTATTCTTGAGGGTCAATCCGCTGTCAATAAATTGTGTCTTACTTTGTCTCAAAGTGTCTCACTTAGCTAAGGTCTTAGGATTCAAAAACAACAAAGAAAGTCCATGTCCTCATGGAGCTTACGGTCTAATTGGAGAAAATAAAATACAAAAGAATATTCAAAGCGGGCGGGGGGGGGGGCATAGGAGATGGGAGGTACCCAATCCAGGGGCAGTCAGGTTGGAAATGGGGAGATATCTGAGTGTCACAGAAAGCTCATTACTGGACTACCTTCTACTTTACCACTACACTTTCTCTTAGTGATTTTAGCAGCTCCCATGGGTTTCAATATCATCACTTTCAGACAGCTTCAAGATTTATGTATAAATACTCTCATCTCTCTCATGAACCCTAGTCCTACATCTCAAACTGCTCTTTTGATATTTCCAACTGAATGTCCTAACAACGTTTAAAATTCAACATATCCAAAATAGAGATTTATTTTTAATTCCACCTCCCCCTTCTGTCCTTATTAGGAAAGCTCCTGTGTTGAATGGGATAGTGAATCAGTTGAAGATGGTTATTAAAGGACTTTCCAAAGTTAAGATTAGATATACTCATTGATATATGGGGAAACATTGCTATAAGAATTTCCTGCCTTCCAAGGGGGAGAAACAAAGTGACCATTTGCCCTCATGCTTTCCATTGTCACCTTCTGGTTGGTCAGAATTAGAATTTCAATCCTGGTCACTTCCTTCACCTTTTTAAAGAATGAAATTCTTCATTAAGCTGAACCATAAATTAATTTCTCTGCATTTGCCAGAGAGAAAATTCTAGAAGTTCAAATTAATTCATTAATTAAAGCATTTATTGCTTTAATTTTTATTGCAAAGATGGTGTTATGCATTTAAAATACAATCATTGCTCTAAAAGAACTCATTCTGATAGAGGCAGACAATTCACAAAAGAAGTTTCAATTGCAAGTTTGCTGGAATGACCCTGTAATCCTTAGGCCATACCATTAAAGCAGTTGGTACTAACTCTTCCTTAATGTAAATATTATTTGCATTAGTAAAATAATAATTCTTTTTTTGATGAATAATGTGCCAAGGAGTCTGGTGGCAAGAATTTTCTGAGTTTTCCATAAATGTGACTGCTGAAAAATTGAATCCAGAGAAGCAATTTCCAGGCTGGATTTCCACATTTGTGGAAATGGCTGCATTGTGGCTGTAGGGTTGGGCACATAGCAGACTTGGTGAACTAGGAGGCACTTCCATTCCTTCAGCTCTTGGCTCTCCTTGCCCATAGATGTAAAACTGGGTACCTTGGTGATTGATATCATTAAAAAGATGCATCCCTACAAAATCATACCTCTGTGTCAAGTCTGTAAGCTTGACCTCATATGTTTTCTCTTTCTGTCCAGACAACTTGGAGTATATTACTAGATAATATAAATTCTGTTCAGGTAACTCAAGATAACTACAAAAGAATAGTTTAATTCTATGATGATAGTCTAAGAAACACTAAAGTCTAGAATGAACTTGAGTTCATTCTGTGAAGTCACAAGAACAACAGCTTTTTATACTCTATTGAGCAAAAGATCAAAAAAAGGATAGGCTCCCTACTTGAAGTAGACAGCTGACAAAGGGATCTTTCTAAAGCACAAATCTGATCTGGCCCTTCCTCTACTCAGGAAATTCTAAGGACTTCTGGTGAACCCAAGGATCAAATACAACCTCCTCCCTTTGGCATGCAGAGTCCTTTGCAATCTAACTCCCACCTTCCTTTCAAATATCATTTCCATTTCTGCTCCCTTTCATTCGCTCAGTCTTTGGTGCAGCCAACTGCTCTTCCTGCTATGTGTCCCTCACAGTAATCTATCTCCCATCCCTGGACTTCTGGATGGCCAGTTCCTACTTCTTGGAATATAACCCCATCTCATCTCTACCTTTTAGAACTCCTAATTTCTTTTCAAAGCTTTGGCCAAACACCACCATTCTTGAACCCTCCAATTCCAGAAATGACCATGGGTTTGTTTTGAGAGATAACCCTGGCCAAGAGAGAGCTGGCATCAGAGGCAGGAAGGCCTTGTTCCAGCCATGATGCATCATAAGTGCTTGATTCTAGGCAAGTCACTTAAACTTTCATAGCTTTCAGGCTTTGGGATTATAAATATCAAAAATGATAGAATTCTGCTATGGTTGAAGAAGTTCCTCACTAGGAGCTCCCTATGTCAAAATCCCAGGACTTGTTAAAAGAAATCATTTTATAGCTATTTTGTTTATACTTATAAGTGTATCTGGCATTTCCTTTGATAGGCTATAAGCTCTTTGAGGGAAGACACTGTTTCAGTTCTTTCATTGTTTGCCATTTTGTATGAGTAAACAAGCATTTATGAAAGATCCTACTAAGATATACATGGAAGATCTTGAATGAATGTTTATTGGCTGATGTTAATGGGAAGTCATGACATCTGATTTCTTTTTCAAGAATGGAATTTGAACTTAAGCCAATATGATTAAAGATGAACTAACAGGGGCGGCTAGGTGGCATAGTGGATAAAGCACCAGCCCTGGAGTCAGGAGTACCTGGGTTCAAATCCGGTCTCAGACATTTAATAATTACCTAGCTGTGTGGCCTTGGGCAAGTCACTTAACCCTGTTTGCCTTGCAAAAAAAAAAAAAGATGAACTAACAATGAACGGTAGTTGCTGAGATCATACCCTTGTACTTTCAATTATTTCAAGACTCAAGTCAATGAATTCATTGGCCGATGTCAGTGTTAAACTATTGTCAGGGATCTTTGAATGTATCACAGTATCAGAGAAGGGCAAATGTCTTACTATTGTTGTTTAAATGGTAAGAGAATGCATATACCTACTATAGACAAGTAATACTGACTTCTAGGGTTGGATTGTGAATCTTTAAAAAAGGAAGCAATTATTTTTAAAAGTGATCTGGCTTCACAGGAACAGGTCATACTGGAATAAACTCATCTTTTTTAAACAAGATAGCTATAGTGGAATATTAGAGGAATGCTATAGACAGAGTGTACCTTGGCAAGGCTTTTGGTAAAGTCTCTCATACCATCCTTGTGGACTAGATGGAAAGATAGGTGTTGGATGAGCAATAAATTAAGTGTCTTTAGCTTGAAAACTAAATCCAAAGAGTGGTCATTTCTAGTTGATGTCAAATTAAAGTGAAATAGCTAGTGAAATCCCTTAGCGATCTTTCCTTGACCTTGCATCATTATCAGTGATTTAGATAAAACCACTGAAAGTTTGCTTTGTTGAACCTACAGGTGACATAAAGCTTTAAGGGATAGTGAGCATATATAAAGTTAAGATTAAAAAAAAAATCTCAACCTATTAGAATGATGAGCTGAATTGAATGAGATTAAATTTAACAGGGGTAATTATGAAGTTCTACCAAGAGGTTAAAAAGAGTTCACCCAAGTATATGAAAATTAGTTTGGGTTCCTAAAAACAAATTCACAATTACAGATTTGAAGAAAAACTGCTATTAGTAGTTCCTATAAAAAAGGCCTATATGACTCCTGCCCAAAAAGACTATTTTAGTATACCTACTCCAGCAAAAATCTCAAATTCTCATCAGACCAAAAAAGTGAAATCCAGTGGGAAACTTCAGTAATCTTTTCTATCATGGGATTATACAAGAAGTCAGCCAGAAGTCTATGGAAAAAAGGAAAAGGGGGCCCCCGGTTAAGGTAAAACCATTTACAAGCAAAGAAGCCATTAGTTTTCAGGGGAGCAAGGCACAGACCAGAGACACATTGTACCTTGCAGAGATCAGTGTCTGGAGGTGACAGAAACAAAGAGTCTCCGTGAGAAGGAGGGTTGATAACCAAACTTTGGGAACCACTGACAACAGAAGTGACCAAGTGACTAAGATAGCTCTAATCCTAGAGGTTAGAAGAAAGCACAGGAAACCGCGTAATAAAAGGTAGCTCAAACAAAGCAGACTACCCACCCAGAAACACAACAGAGGAATAGAACCTGACCCTAGAACAAAGTCCTGATCTAGGAAGCAAAGGTTGCGAGGTTAGTATACCAAAGAAAACACAGACAGACCAATGTAAAAATTATTATAAACAGGGTTGTCTAAGAAGAGGAGTAACTTTATAATTAACAGACTCTGATCAAATAGAAATCAATAAATTACCTGAGACACTAAGAACAGAGTTTTTAAAACTGGAAAAAATAGGAAAATGTAAAACAGTAGATATGAAAAACAATTTGCCTAGAAAACAGATTAAAGAAGAAATAATTTAAGAATTATTAGAATCTCTAAAAAGCATGCTTTTTAAAAAAAGAATCTAGATGTTGCATTTTAAGAAAAAATGCAAATTCGCCAGACCTATTAGAATCAGAAGTCAGAGTTTAAAAAAAGTATTGATAACTGTCTTACTGTCTAAAAGAAATCACAAAAAGAAAAATATGAATCTCCTCATAGCCAACTTTCAGAACATCCACATCAAAGAAGAAAAAATACTGCAAGCATTAGATGGACCTCATTCTTATGTGTAATTAACTAAAGAGTTTTGAATACATAAATGCACATAAATTTTCTGTAGAAAACAAGCACAGATTTGGAAGGGAGGTTTATAGGGAAGGAACAGTTATGAGCAAAACAAAATTCCCTGAAGGGAGAATTAAAAAGCAAAATGAACAAATAAAATGAAACAAGAGTAAAAATATAAGTAATCGGAGAATGATTGCACAAATTTTTGTATTTGAATGTAATAGAGGGGCGGCTAGGTGGTACAGTGGATAGAGCACCAGCCCTGGAGTCAGGACTACCTGAGTTCAAATCCAGCCTCAGACACTTAATAATTACCTAGCTGTATGGCCTTGGGCAAGCCACTTAACCCTATTTGCCTTGCAAAAATATAAAAAAAAATAATGTAAGAATATTGTTGCACTGAAAGAAATGATAAAAAAAGACAATTTAAGAGAATACTATGTAGTATAAACTAATAAAAAGCAACAGAACTAGAACATTATACAAGGACAACAACATTGTTAATCAAAAACAACTCTGCCCCTCAAAAAAAGGGTCACTGAAACTTAATATTGCACAAAAGAGAAAGTAATTCAGAAGGAAGCACAGACAAGTATCATAATTTTAAAAGTAGCATGAAATTTATTTTACATATATATTTAAAGCAATTAGTAAAAGGTGGAAGATCATATTTTATATGCAAATTATCTTTTGCACTGCAATGTGTATATATTGTATATTCTGGGTATATGTAAATGTTACTTTTTTTAAAAAGTTCAAATCAAAAATAATGAAGTAAATTGAAAACTTAAGACTTGGAGGCTTGAGTGGCCTCTAACCTCAACATGAATCAACAATGTGACATGGGTGCCAAAAATACTATAGCTGTCCTAGGCTTCATAAAAAGAGAATGGTAATCATAACAAGGAATGTGTTCATTCCATTATACCAGATAAACACCATATAATCTACTATATTCTTTCTGGGTACATACTTTTGGAATAACATTAACAACATATTTGTATATCAAAGTTTGCAAAACAAGTAAACAAATTGGAAAGCATCCAGAAAGGTATGGCCAAGATAGAGATAGTAGTGGAGAATTTATTGTAGGAACTGAGATTATTTAGCCTAAACGCAAAAATATTTAAGATATGACAACAGCTTTAAAGTATTTGGAAGGCTATTTATGATGTGGGAAAAAAAAGACTTATGGAAAAAACATTTAGCAATGTTGGAGGTTGCAGATTGAAAGTTGTTCAACATTTGATACCTTTTATGAGCAAGACACTACACAAAGAAGTAGGTTTACGATTGATATAAGGAAATCATTAGAATTGCTCTAATGTAGAAGAGGTTCCCCTAAGTATTGGGTTCTCTCTCAATTGAATTGAAATCAAATACTATTATACCAGATATAAGTGGAATGGCCAAATTCTCTCAATGAATTCTAACTGGTATTACTGAAAATCACTAGGCCAAAAGTGTAAAAAGAGAATAATGAGGTTCAAATATTGTCTCTTTCATTTACCATCTGTCACCTTCATAACTTGCTTGACCTCTATGGACTTTAGTTTCTTCATCTTTAAAATAAAGGTACTAGACTGCATGGTCTCTAAGATCTCTCCCTGCACTAAATCCATCCATTAACTTTATTTGGTGATTTATCTATCCAGGTGGAAGGATGTTACGACTGATGCAGACCAGAGTGGAAGATGCAGCCCAATATACTTGTATAGTAAGAAATGCAGCTGGTGAAAAAAGGAGAGCTTTTGTTCTCTCTGTGTTAGGTAAGTAGATAATCCATCCAACTTGGACACTTAGAAAATAAGTTTCATCAGAAAATGTTCGTGTAATTGGCCCTTAAATCATTCTGGAAGCTAAGTGGAGAGGGTGTTTGCCTGGTCCTTTTCAATACCAAAGGATAAATGTATTCCCTGATTGATTTTATAATTATATTTCCTTGAGAATGATCCCAGAATTGTCACACTAGGTAAAGAATATCTTGATAGTCAAGTCTTCTTGTCTATCAGTCTTGCTATAATTCAAGAGCTTTCTGACCTGTTATTTCTCTGGGATCCTGCTTAGAGCCAAAGATTTTGAAACTGACCATAGTTTTCAAAAGCTGATTATGATTCAATGTGATTTTATTGTTCATTCTCCTTATTTTTCTCTCCTATGACAACTACTGTCCATTGTGTTCCTATGTAAGCTGGTAATAGTCAGAACTTTTCTATTATTTTGAAAGCAATCTTTCTATTTACCAACCAAAAAAAGTCATTGGGGGCAGCTAGGTGGCGGAGTCAGTAGAACACTGTCCCTGGAGTCAGGAGGATCTGAATTCAAATGTGACCTCAGGCACTTAATAATTACTTAGTTGTGTGACCTTGGACAAGTCACTTAACTCTATTACCTTAAATAAATAAAATTTTCAAAAAATGTCAGGGTACCTCTCTAATCCCTATATTTTGTTGATATAGTGGAAAATTGTTAATAAATGTATTGGAATCATAGTCAAATTTATACATATCAGACCTTACCCTCTCTTTGTATTAAATTTATGGGTAAATTTTATTCATTCTCAAATAACCCATCTCAATGAAATTCATTATAATCTGATAAATATATATATATATATATTGTCTTCATATCATAAAATAAGAAAAAGTATTGTACAAATGGAATTGGCTATCACTCTTTTCACAGTTGCTGTTGAAACTCTCCATACCAATGCCTTTCTCGAAACCTTTTTTCACAGTAATTCTCTGCATTTAAATGGACACATACTTTAGATTCAATCTGATTTCTTAGTTTCATAAAGTTGAGACTTGACAATGAGTTAAATCTTCCATACACCCAATCGCCAGACCCAGAATGCACTACCGGACTTCTGCAGGGACCTAACATTCTCCTCTCACCAATATTCTATCTCAGAGTAGTTTAAATGTAATAACTTCCTCCCTCCATGTTTCTTACTCTGTATTTTTCTCTCTCCTTCCCTTCTTCTCTCTCTCTTTCACTTTTCCTCTCTCCCTCCCTCCTGTTTCTCTTTCTGTCAGTCTCTCCTCTCCCCAAAAATCCTAGTCAATGAAGGTTACATTCACCAGTCAGTTTGATATTTAAACGAATAGGCTGTTGCATATTGATATAGTTACCATATATGAATATCAAGTTGGTTGTTGTCTAGAGAGAGAGGCTGGAATCAGGGATACTAGGTGGGAGGTTATTACAATAGAAAAGGCCAATGGGAATGAGGGTTTGGATTGAAGTGATTGTGGTGTAATTAGAAAGAACAAGATGATTACTTTTGCTTTGTTTTTCTTTAGTGCCTCCTAGCATTGTTGGTGAAAACACATTGGAAGATGTGAAAGTGAAAGAAAAGCTTAATGTTACACTGACATGTGAAGCAATAGGTAAGGTGAACAATTTATTTTTGTTTAGCTCATAGGCTACCTTCATTCATATGAAATCATATCTATATGATAGATATGTGAGGAAAATTTAAGTCTAAAAAGGACATTAAGGCCAAAATTCAGTTTAGCTTATGAACTGGAAAGTTATAGTCATGTAAATAATGGCTAACATGCAGAAATTGTGTTTTCTAAAGGGAATCCAGTTCCACAGATAACCTGGCTAAAAGATGGGCAGCTTCTCATTGAGGATGGAGATCACCAAATTATGTCTAGTGGGCGATTTCTTCAAATCACCAATGCTCAAGTATCAGACACTGGGAGATACACATGTATGGCTTCTAATACTGCTGGTGACAAGAGCAGAAGTTTCAGTCTTAATGTGTTTGGTAGGTCTTATATATGTGTATATACAGATATATGTATGTTTTTTATATAGTATATACTCACAACAGCATATTTTCATAGGCTAAATTCAGGTTATTCTGCAGAGTTGGTTCTAGAATAAAGAAAGAAGAAAACCCTGCATTTATTCAGTGTCTATTTATGTCCAGGTTATATGTTAAATACCTTACAGATATTTTCCCATTTGATCCATGGAGCTCTATTATATAAGGAGCTGTAGGGCAATAATAAAAAAGAGAAAATAGTAAATAATATAAAGATTATCATAAAACAATGTGAATTGGACTTATTATGAGTTTTAATGTTCCATATGTATTTTCTATCATGCATGACATTTATGATCTAGAAGGCAGTCTTTGAGAAATAAAAGCAACATTATACCTAAGAATTCTAAACATCATGGTGATGGATTATAAATCAGGGAGTAAATCTAAAGTCTTAACTGCCGTTTTTTAATTTGGTAACTATAAATATATCTCTTAACTAACTAAAATCTTTTATTTCTCTAAAATTAATTAATCAGATAATTAGAAAATATGTATTGATTGTAATTACATTCTAGTAATATTTAAAGTATTTTGCTGAGACATATAGGGTCTATACTCCCTGTTCAAAAAACATATAATCCTGTTAGGAAAAGAAGACATGAAAACACATGAAAAGTTAAATGTAGAAGGTAATAGGTGTTCAAATTCCAGATAAACATTAAGATAATAAGTAAATACTAAAGGAATTCAGAGGTGAGAACAAATTGTGGCTAAAATAGTCAGGAAAAGTGTATGTGTAAGAGATAAAACTTGGGAAGGACTTTAAAGGATGCCTAGGATGGGGAGAGTTGGAAAAGTATATTTCGATGGAGAAAAAAATGAAAAGTATGGAGGTGAGAAGTGACAAGTTAGTAAATAAAACATATTGGGAAGGTTTATATTGGAGAGAAGAAAAGGAATTAAGCTGGAAAGACTTACTAGGACTAGCCAGACTAAGATGGTAATAATTCATCTTATTAGAAATAAGTTTGTTTTTTTAAAAAAACAGATGGAATTACATGATTAAAACTATTGTGGAAAGATTAAATTAATACTATTTAAAGATTGTTAGGAAAGAAAGGAGCATAGGGGCAAGGAGATCAAAGAAAACATAGCAATCCAGATGTGAACTAATAAAGGTAAACATTTTGAACAAGAAATATGACTTTTAATTCATGTATAAAGTCAATAAATAACTATATGAACATATCAGTTCACATGAATGCAAGTACTATAATCTTTCAGTACCTGAGAACAATACCTACCATACTAATAAAAGAATAAAACTCTTTAATTTGCATTTTTGTCAAAAAATGCCAAGATTTGTTTGAAACATCTTTTAACTTGCTTTAAAGTGCAAGTCTGTGTTTTAGCCCTTAATTAACATTAATTTTACAACAGATTCATAATATAGTGTTAACAAAAGATGATAATTTATTTTGAGGTATTTAATGCAACCCTTTAATGATAATCATGGTTGGGGTTTTTTTTCTGTTAATAGGTTTAGTGAACATATGAAGGTCCATAGTAGACATATAAACTTGTATTAAACAGATTCATATATATATATATATATATATATATATATATATATGTGTGTGTGTGTGTGTGTGTGTGTGTGTGTGTGTGTTACATATGTACATCATATTTAAATATATAATATATATCTTATGTAGATATTTCCTTAATTAAGTTCTTGTTCTTTTTTCAGTATCTCCTACTATTGCTGGTGTCGATAGTGATGGTAGTCCTGAAGATGTAACTGTTATTCTTAACAGTCCAACTTCATTGGTCTGTGAAGCGTATTCATATCCTCCAGCTACCATTACCTGGTTTAAAAATGGAGCTCCTATAGAATCAAATCAAAATATCAGAATTCTTCCAGGTAATTATTTTTTTCTAATTATCAATGTATATCTGTTAACTTTCCAGTTATTATTATAACAAAAGTAGCTTCTGAAAATTTTAACAGAAATGATTAAATTCAGGTACGTTGTGTTAAATTCTTTGCTCTGCTCTCTGGGAAAAGTCATTTCTTCATCAATTACATAATAGTACACATTAAAGGAGAAGTCAGCCACAGCCAATGGCATGAATTTAGTGTAGATATGGGAAGTGGACAGATGTTATCTACGAGAAAAATTTGGTAAAACTCTGATATTAAGACAAAATCCATAAATTAAGATATTTTCTTTTGATTTTTACTTTAAAAGAATTTGTGAAAACTCACAGCTAAGCCATTAAATTCAATTTAATAAACTGTCCACAATGTTCCAAGGACAATTGGACATATATAAAAACTACAGAAATTTATAGACCCTTCTAATATACTAACTCCTACATAATAGCACAAAATATGACTTCATTCTCTGCTTAGATGCAAAAATTACTTGTCCAGGATCCCACCTTCTAAAATGAAATATCTCTTATCTTAAATCTAAACCAAGGTAGATCTTAATTTATCTTACCAATTGTCTTTCAGTGTACTAGCCTTTTAAAGAAAAATGGTCAGAGTATAAGCAAAAAATATTCCAATAGCTCAGTTCTTACTAAAGTTCAAGGCCCATGTTTGGGAAGTAGTAGGGGATATTTAGAAAGAAAGGTGGGAAGGATCCCAGTTACCAATTAGAATGTGAGATCCTTGAGGGAAGGAAATGTCTTTTGCCTCTTTTTGAATTCCCATCTGACTAGATGACTTTGAATGCCAGGTAAAGGAGCTACAAGTCTATCATGCAAGATCAGTGAATGTAACCCAAGTACCAGATTCAAAGCAATATGTTACCAGTCTGAAAAAAAAAAAATTTACTACCAGAAGCCTCTACATTGTAAAAACTTAAGAAACTTTTTTCCTCCTTTTCTTCTTTCTCCCTCTATCTTGTTCTTCTCATTTTAGCTCCCTCCTTCTCTCCAGCTCTGAGTCACTTAACCTCTGAACCACAGAGAGCCAGACATGGAGGCTTCAAAGGACAGGGTGGTTATGATAGACAATTCAATAGTATTTTATTGGTCTGTGATGTAGTTAGGTTGGCAAAACATTGCTAATGACAGTGGAATTCCATTGAAGACTTTTGAGCAGGTAAGTGATATGAAAGTGAAATGCTAAAAAAAGATTAAAATGGTTATGGTGCATATAAATGGTTATGGGTAGGTTGAATGGCAATAAGATGGAGATCAGGCAATCTGCTAGAAGACAGTTGTAGTCATTAAAGCATAAGATAATGCAAACCTAGATTAGATTGTCATCCCTGAAAATAAGAGGGGGATGATAGGAAAGATCTGATATTTACAGAGAAAGATTCAACTTGACATACTTAGTAACTGCCATAAGTCACCTAAACAATTAAAAATAAATTAATAATTATGATGATGATGACAAAAAGAATCATTTTTATAAGTGCTAAAAATTTGCAACATACTTTGCATATATGATCTAATTTGAATCTTGCAATAATTATAAAATGTAGCATCATAAGTATAAGTATAGTATAGAATTAGAAATTCAGGCTCAGAGAAGTTAAGTAATTTGACCAAAAGTCACACAACAAGCTAAGTTTTCATTGCATGATTTGAACTTAGGTCTTCCTGCTCCTATATCTAGCTTCTCTATCAATGGTATAAGCTGCTTCTGAAGGGCCACATTTTGAAAAATCAGTAATTTTTAAAACTGCAGAAGCCAAGATGAAAAATTAGAGAAAACACTTCAGCTAAGCTCTCCCCTCAAATGATGGGAAACCCTTTAAACAACTCTAAAATAATTGCTCCTAAAATTCTAGAGTGGCAGAGCCATCAAAAAGCTAGGGCGAAAAGTTTTGCAGCCCAAGACAACTTAAGTGATCAGAAGGACACTGGGTTGGGACTGCCTCAGGCCCATGTAGGTAAGGACTAGAGAAAAGACCAAGAGAACAGTGACCATATTTCTTCCTGGATCATGCCATCTTGAAAGCACTGAAAATGTCCAAATTTCCATAACTAGTTCTGAAAGTAGAGTGTGTAAAAAAGTCTAAAGCTTGGAACAGTTCCTTCTATCACAATCTAACCTTGGGAATAGATCTCAACTTTAAGATGAAGTTCAAAGTCAAGAAAAAGACTAGAAAAATTAACAAATAGCAAAAAAGTTGATCATAAAACACTCCAATGGTAACATGGAAGACACACACAAACACAGAAGACAATGATGTCAAAACAGCTATGATCAAAGTCTCAAAGGGGGAAAAAATGAATTAGATACAAACCCAACAAAAAAATCCTAGAAGAGCTAAAAATGATTTTCAAAATCAAAGTTTTAGTTGAAAAATTGGGAAAAGAAATGAAAGTAATACAAGAAAATCATAAAAAATAAAAAGCATATTGGTAAAAGAGGCACAAAGAAAGCAGAAGAATAAAACACCTTAAAAAACAATTGATCATATAAAAAAAGTGGGGCAAAACATTAATGATGAAAATAATTACTTAAAAAACAGAATTGGTCGAAAATGTAAAAAAGGTTCAAAAGCCCACTGAAGGAAGTAATTCTTTAAATAGAATTGGGCAAGTGGCTGCCAATGACTCCATGAGACATCAAGAAACAATAAAGGAATAGAAAATAGAAAATATATGAAACATTTCATTGAAAAAACAACTGACTTAGAAAATAGATTGAAAAAAGATCATGTAAGTACTATTGGACTGGCTGAAAGCCATGATCATATTTCAAGAAATTATGAAAGAAAATTGCTCCAATATCCTAGATCCAGAAGGTAAAGTAGAAATCCAAAGAAACCACCAATCACCTTTTAAAAGAGATTTCAAAGTGAAAACTCAAATTCCAAAGCTCCTTAAGTTGAAAAGAAAATAAGCATCCAAAGAGACATCAAATATCATGGTGCCAACAGACAGGATCACAAAATATTTTGCAACTTCTATATTAAATGAGTAGAGGGCTTGGAATATGATATTCCAGAAGACAAAAGAGCTAAGATTACAAACAAGAATAACTGACTCAGTAAATTGAATATAATTCTTAAGAAGAAAAATGAACACTTAATGAGATAGAGAACTTTCAAAGATTCCTGGAGTTTGAAGAGCTAAATAGAAAATTTGACTTTCAAATATAAGAATCTAGAGAAGGACAAAAAAGGTAAACATGAAAGAGAAACCATAAGGGACTCAATAAAGTTAAACCATTTACGTTCCTACATGGGAATATGATTCTTGTAACACCTAAGAACTTTCTCATTTTTAGGGCATTTAGAAGGCCTCTTTAAAGACAGATGACTTAGGAGGGATTCAATTATGTTGGAATGATCAAATAAAAGGATGAGTGCAAAAGAGGAATGCTCTGGGAGAAGTGGGGAGGAAGAAAAGGATGAGGGAAATTATCTCACATAAAAGAGGTGCACAAGTAAGAACTTTTATAGGGGAGTGGGAAATGGTGAGTGAGCAAACAATGATTGAATTTCATTCTCATTCAATTGGGTTCAAAGAGGTAAGAAAACACACACACACACATGGAGAGACACACACCCATATGCATATATTTATGTAGATATATGTGTATATTATACATATACACACAATTTGGTAGAGAAATCTATGTTATCCAACAAGGAGGTAGGAAGAGAAGAGAAGCGACAGGGGTGTGATAAAAGGGAGGGCAAATTAAGGGAGGCAGTGGAAAGAAGCAAATCAGGCTTTTGAGGTGGAACAGGGTAAAATCATAAAGACGAAAAATAGAAGAAAACAGGAGAGAAGGAAATGCACAGTTAGTAATCAAAATTATGAATGTGAATGGAATAAATTCATCCATAAAATGGAAGCAGATAGAATGGATTAAAAATCAAAAACTAGTACTATATTGTTTATAAGAAACACATTTGAAAGAGAGATACACAAAGCTAAAAAAAAGGAGCTGAAGAATCTAATATTTCAGCTGAAGTAAAGGACTTTTATTAATTTTTTATCAGACTTTGTTCTAAGTCACTTGCTCATTTCAAAATGTGCTTTCTAAGAATAACAAAGGGTAAGGCAAGAGTAATGTTTTAGAAGGCTTATAGTATTCAGATTTCAGATTTTAAAATTCTTTATTTTTCCAGGAGGGAGAACTCTGCAGATTCTAAATGCTCTGGAGGACCATGCTGGTAGATACTCTTGTGTGGCTACAAATGAAGCTGGGGAAATGGTAAAACACTATGAAGTGAAGGTCTATAGTAAGTATCTCAGGATAGCAAAAGACATATTTTCTTGCCACATGTTTTTGGATTATTTTCAGAAATCTATTTTTTATTATTTTTACTCTTCATTATAAAGAATACTATTTTATATAATTTTATATAATTTACTTTACTAAGGATAAAAACTTAGTAAAATACCATCAATACATTCCCATTTCCCTCTGACCCCAGTGGGCTAAAATATGGAGAAATATCTCTTCTTTTTAAATACTTACCATCCAATTCTGGATTTCTAAATTTTTAAGCTTCTCATTTTTATCTTTTATATTATCCTCTGTCCTGAGTCATTGTTCCTTTAAACCCCCAAGCATTCTTTGAATGCATGTGATTTTATTGAGTGTTGAGAAATTTAAGATTATTAATGATCTCTGGCTCCATGAGAGAATGGTAGGGAAATAAAATGTACAATTTTATATTAAAATTATGATATAACTAACCACTATCAGTAGTAATAATTGAATTTTGAGTAATTTTCTGGTACTGCTTATTATTTATATGATTTGACTTGTATTCTTTGATGGAGTTCCCTTTGTGACTATCAAATATGCATTTATTGCCTGGGTATAGAGATATGACTGAGAAACTAAATAACCCATAATGAAATTGGCCTTGGCATTATTCTAAAAAAGAAAAATTGAAATCTTTCATAGTATGTATCCATAAAATTCTGTTTTATAAAATGTTGATATAGGAACTTAAAGAGTACATGATGATAATAGCTAATATTTATATAATATGTAAAGTTCACAAAGTTCTTTATATGTGTTCCCTCATTTAAGTCTCATAGCAACCTTGGGATTACAAAAATTGCTATCACCTTTTTCAGTTGAAGAAATTCAGTTCAGAGTAATTGAGGGATTTGTTAAAAAAACAAAACAAAACAAGATTTGGACCCAGCTTTTCTTGACTCCAATTCACCATTCTATCCATGGTGTGTTATTAACCTTCACTGTAAAAAATGTAGAGCCGTATCTTCCTCTCTTTTCAATTTCTTGCCAAAGAATTCTAATTGTGTTTGAAATATTATGTTGGGTATCATTCAAATAAGGAAATATCTGAATTTTTCACTTTCCAAAATTTATTTTTGTGCAGTTCCACCTATAATTAATAGAGGAGACCTTCTGGGGCCAGGTCTTTCTCCCAAAGAAGTGAAGATCAAAGTCAACAATAGCCTAACCTTGGAATGTGAAGCTTATGCAATTCCTGCTCCTGCCCTCAGCTGGTACAAGGATGGACAGGCCAGTCACCAATTTTTTCACTCAATTTTTAAATTAATGTGGTGAGCTAGTTTTTAAAAGTATACTTAAATAGATGTTGTATGCACATGGTTACTCTATTTCTAAAGAAGAAAATTCAAGGAAGATAGACATGCTGTGAGCAAATATACAATATTGTTCTATAGAATTACATAAATTTTCTGTAGATATTTGAGGTGTTTATGGATCTTTTTTTAAAAAATTATTTATATCTTCAGTTTTCATTTTGTCTTAATCTCCTAATATATCATTCCTCCCTTCTTCTCCCAGTAAAGTCATCACTTGTTACAATTGCAAAAAAGGGGGGAAATCGTTCAGCAAAATTAATCAGTACATTAGTAAACTCCAACATAATGTTCAGGACTCCATACTTATAGTTTATTACTTAGCCAAAAAAATAATTTACTACATTCTCATAAGTTTTGTTTAGGTCCAAGCTTGTTTACTGTAATATCTTAGAATACAGTTTTGATTTTTCTACTGTCTATCTATTTAAAGAATTTTTCCCCCCTCTGGCCCTAGAGAATTAGTGATTAGGCCCTATCAAGCCCTGTGAAAAGAAACATCAAGCAACAAAACTATAGTGATATACTGATTGCTCATCTTAGATTTATTCAAAGTTTCCACTTTGACCAGCCTAAACTCTTTAACAAGTCAATTCATGAAGCTAAGAGTGATCCTTAGGTACTTATCATAATACTCTGGGAGCAATGAAAACTTTTTTAAATAAAGCACAGATTATTTAGTCTTGTGATAAGACCACATGTGGTTTTTCCCCACAAATGTCCTTAAGGCTTGAGTGCTGATATGTCTAGACTAAAATAGAATTTTATTACTGTTAGCACTCATCAATACAGATGTAAATAACTTAGCTGCTGATGTTTGTACTGCTTTGTACATAATTAACTAAATGATCAGCAAAATTTGATTTGGAGAATTTGAGTTCTTGGTCATGTTTTGAAATATTCAAAGAATAGAGATTGAATTTTTCAGATCACAGATGGCTTTTACAACACTAGCAGCTAGAAAAATTATCTCAACTTAGATAATAAGCAAATTTCATCTGGAAGGCATTGCAGGAGGGAAATAATGGAACTCCCACCATATTGTGTTTACATTTTCTTCTCCAAATGTGGCTATGTTTCACAATTCATTATCAAGTCTATATTTAAGTTCCTTTGAAGTTGAGAGAGCATGTTTTTATTTTTAAAAATCATCTTTTCTTAGGGCAGCTAGGTGGCGCAGTGAATAGAGCACCAGCCCTGGAGTCAGGAAGACCTGAGTGCAAATTCGGCCTCAGATACTTAATAATTACCTAGATGTGTGGCCTTGGGCAAGCCACTTAACCCCATTGCCTTGCAAAAAATCTAAAAAAAAAATCATCTTTTCTTATCCTCCATTTGATAATTCAGTACTTACGAAGGGGTGAAAGAGGAGATATTGTACTGGGGGAAAAAAAAGCAGTTATTATTGTTTAGTAGCTTTATCTTTAAATCTAAGCTCTAAATTTGACCCCCATGTAAAAACTTTCATTAAGTTACTCAATTTCGAGATCTTCTCTCTGCCTTGGGGGGGGGGGGCGGTGGTTGCATGGGATTAAGTGACTTGGCCGCAGTCTAACAGGTAAGTATTATGTGTCTGAGACCACATTTGAACCCAGGTCCTCCTGACTCTAAGCTGGTCCTCTATCCACTGGACCACCTAGCTGTCCCCTCCCTCATTCTTTAAATAGACACAATAAGAAAATAACACTTAAATTGCAAGTTACTCATTATCTGTTTTTTTCTTCTTTCTGCCACTAAACATCTCTAGATGAGTGAAACAGGTGAAGCAGGAGACTGTTAAATATGGTTGCATATTAACAATTCCCACAAAAATCTCATTGGTAATGGCTAAAATGAGGTTGGAGATTATAAAGCAGTCTCATTCATTCTTGATTTCACTTTTTCCTGTTGGCACAAAGAGGTGAAAATTAATTATAATTTGTCAACTTTCAAAAGGATGTTAAAAAGGATTGATAAGATTTAAACACACATTAGAAGTGTTGTTGCAAAGCCCCATAAAAGTAAAAATTAATGTATTAGTTCGAACTAGTATTAATGATACATGCCATAGATATATTCAGGAAAGTATATGAAAGTTGGAAATTTTAATCACTAATGGTATATCACCCTGGTATACTCAAAAGAAAAGAAACATTGAATTTGGTATCAACCCAATATAAAATAGCTATTTCAAAATCTTTTCCTTTGAAACGCTGATTTGGCAAATTAATTTTACTGAGAAATACCATTAATTGAAAATCCCATTTGCAACAATTCTGATGTTTCTTTTCCAACTGGGTGACAATCCTAATAATTAAATTTTATCACAAAGAAATTCATTGTTTATCATTTTATTTCAAATACAATTTAAAAATTATTTCCATTGCCATAGCATTTCTGAAAAAAATCATGCAAACTACAATAATTAAAATTCACCTTGAAAAACATAATCAATTACAGAATCTTGATTAGAAGAACAGATTGTTGTTTTTTTCTTATCATGAGAAATAAAGTATTTGATATACTTTTCAGAGAATACTGCCAACTTCTCTTTTGCTTAAAACACTATATCAAACATGGTAAAATAGAAAGAGTATTAAATTTAAAGCAAAAAACAAACTGCATTCAAGTCCTAATCCTGCCAATGACAACACTTTAATCTTGGACTTAAACATCTCTAAGTATCAGTTTCTTCAACTGTAAAAATGTGTATATGGTGCCTAATACTACCTACCTCAGAGCACTGTAATAAGGATTAAATGAGATAATTGATTCCAAAGCATGGAAATTCAAACTTATTATTTCTATATATTTTTCAGAGACTGTTAAAAAAAGATTAAATGATATATTAGGAAATTGGAGAAGACTATATAGTGTCTGTAAAATGAGATGGTCATGTGGTGCCTCATGTTAATATTGTTTGAATTATAATCACAGCCCCTTAAATCAGATGATCATGTTAATATTGCTGTCAATGGACGCACACTTCAGATAAAGGAGGCTCAAGTATCAGACACTGGTCGATATACATGTGTAGCATCTAACATCGCTGGAGAAGATGAACTAGAATTTGATGTGAATATACAAGGTAACAAGAAAATAATTGAATGTCCCAGTCTTGTTAATAAAATTTACATGGTTCAGATATTTATGATATTCAGATATAGGTTCAATTACCAGTGGCACTGACTCTTAGATATAATTATCAAACCCTACTCTCTCCTCCTGAGCACCAGACCCACATTAATTACATACCAACAGTTGGATGTTTCCACTTGGATATCCTACAGCATCTCAACCTCAACATGCCTAAAACAGAATTTGTGATTTTTCCCCAGAAACCTACTCTGATTCCTGACTTTATTTCTGTCAGAGGCGGTGGCATCCTACCAGTCATTCAAGTCCATCACTTCAGAGTCATTTTCAGTTTAATCAGTCACGTTTAATCTGTCACCAAATTATTTTGATTTTAACATTCCCTTTTTAAAACATTTTTAAATTTTTTTATTTAAGGCAATGGGGTTAAATGATTTGCCCAAGGTCACACAGCTAAGCAATTGTTAAGTGTCTGAGGCCAAATTTGAATTCACATCCTCCTGACTCCAGGGCTGGTACTCTATCCCCTGCTCCACCAAGCTGCTTCCAGTTTAACATTTCTTGTAATTGCTCTAGGAACCTCTCAAAGTCTATATATTGTTGGAAAAGTGCTACTCAGTACAAATAAAATCTCAGGTTCAAACTCTGTTCCTTTTTGATCATTTAAATTCCTTTACACTTTAGTCACAGGATATCTTATTTTCACATTATTCCCAATGCCAACACATTGTCCTACTTACAATGCTATCTTCCAGGATCTGCACTGCTATACTTAGGAATGGCCCTCATGCTTGGACTGCATACCTCTGATTCTCAACACTTCCGAGTTTCCTTCAAAGCTCAGCTCTTGATGCCACCCACAGTTAGTGTTCCACCAATGACTTTGTACTTCATTTGCTTTGTTCTTGACAGAGTGTAGGCCTTTTTAAGAATAGAAATGTGCTCTTTGTCTTTGTATCAACAATGCCTAGCCAGGCTAAGTTTAGGATCATAAACATTTTCTTGTTGGTTGGCTGAGTGACTTCCTCTATTAGTGACCTATTATCTTGTGTGGATAATTAAATTGTAAGGTCAAGAACTTTATCTGCATTGGTCCTTCCACCTCTAGCAGTGTCTTATACATGGGAAACATTCAACAAATCAAATATGGTTCAGAAAATGTCTTTCTTTTTTTTTGAGGCAATTGGTGTTAAGTAACTTCCCCAGGATCACATAGCTAGTTAAGTGTCTGAGGTTGGATTTGAACTCAGGTCCTCCTGACTCCAGGGTCAGTGCACTATCCACCTTAAAAAACTCATTTCTTGACAACATCTCTTACCATAGTCACTATTGTTTCAGTGGTACATAACCTGGAATCATAGAATTAAAGAATTTCAGAGTAAGAAGGGAATTCAGTAGCCACCTAGGCTAATCCTATTCAAACAAGAATTCCCACTACATCCAGACTCTGCTTTAAGATGTCTAGTGAGGAATGCTGAACCAATTACTGCATCAACACATTCCCCTTTTGGATGTCTATTTATTAAGTTGTTTTTTTCTGAGGTCAAGCTTAGATTTGCCCCCTTTGAAACTCCTATCCATTGCTCCTCATTCTGGAGCAGAACAAATCTAATTCTATTCTTGGACAACAATCCTTCAGATTCTTGAAGTGTCAAGTTCTTCCCTGAGGTCTATTGAACTAACCAGTTCCAGTTCTTTCAGTCTTCATAAAGCATCAATTCAAACCTTCACCATTTTGGCAGTGCTATTCCAGGCTTTCTGCAATTTATTAATGACCTTTCAGAATGTTCTCAAAAATTTACATAGTATTCTTTAAATGATCTAACCAAGGAAGGGGCTATCATTTTTTTAAATTCTGGGAGCTAGACTTCTCTTAATGCAGCCAGGATCCTACTTGTTCTTTGGTTGATTATAGAACACTACTGACTCACATTAAATTATTCAAACTAAAACCCCAAATTAATTTTCTTTTTTTTTATTTTTTCCCCAAATTAATTTTCATGCAAAGTGCTGCCAAGTCATTCCATTCCTATTCCATTCCTGTGAAGTTGATTTCTTGTGTCTGTATTGAGCTTTATCATTATTCTTATTGTTTGATTTATTACTTTCAGGTGATCATTTTATCCTATTGTAGTCTTCTTGTATCCTGATTCAATCATCCAATGTGTTATCCCATCTTCATCACAAATCAAAGTTATTGATACATGTATTGACCAGCACAGGACCATGGACAGATCCCTTGGCACTCTATTAAATCTTCCCTTCTACTTTTATTACTTCTACTAACTATTAATGACTTTTCTTTAGACATTATCATTTAAGAATTTGTTAATACACCCAAATGTATTATTATTTACCTTGTAACTTCCTATCACATATACAAGACTATTATCAGAAACTCTGTCAAGTGTTTCTTAATGTACTGGGACTGTTCTGAAGGTTTTGGAATGTACTCTTGCTTAGAATTCCTAGTTTTCTTTGTGACTCTGCTCATGTTCCCCCTTCTACAAACTCCCACCAAGATATAAGCCTCCTCATCAACAAAAATTCATCTGGTATATATTGTCTAGTTATTTGCATACATTTTGATTTTTCTGATCAAATATAAGCTTGTTGACGTCATAAACTATTTAATTTTGTCTTTGTGTCCCCCCACACCTAGCACATTACTGCACAAATCAGACCATTAATAAATGCTTGTTGATTTTATGTTGTTTTATGGAGAATTCTCCCATCTACTAATGTAACAAAAACCAAGGTTGCCAACTTTTAGTAATCATTGTCTCATTATCTAAATACTGTCAAACCATTTATTTAATAAATGTTTTCTGCAGTTTTACCAGAAATAGAAATTCAGTTCCTTAGTTGATATTTTTAATACTTTTGCTTTTTTAAAAATTGGGATATTTTGCCTTTTCCAACCACCTTGTAACACATTTCCCACTGTCCAAAATGTTTAAAAATCAGAGACTAGCAAACACATCTGCCAATTTTTTCAAGTCTTTTGGATGCAGTTCATGTAGGCTTTGTGATTTGAGATCATTGAAGGCAGTTAGCTACTCTTTTCTAACACCTCATTTATCTTCAGTTTCAAGTCCCTGTTGACTCTTTTTTTGTTCTATCTTTTCCAGTGCAAAAAAAAAACAGCAGCAAAGTAAGCAATTAGGTATTCAACCTTTTCACCATCATCCATTATCTTTATTCCAATATATCTAAGACATTAGTCTTCTTTTCTTTGTTCTTCCTCCTATCCCCTTAAAAAGACACAAAACACCTTTTTGTATCCTTTGCCATCAGATTTAATACTCTCATAAAAATTAGTATGTTTTAAATATGTATCTAAAATGTTCCTTTCTCTCCACAGTACCACCCAGTTTTCAGAAACTTTGGGAAATTGGAAACATGTTGGATACTGGCCGGAGTGGTGAAGCCAAAGATGTTATAATCAACAATCCCATTTCTCTTTATTGTGAAACAAATGCTGTTCCTCCTCCCACTCTTACGTGGTTTAAAGATGGTTCTCCTTTGACTTCTAGTGATAAAGTCTTAATATTACCAGGTAACAATTGTTAGAGATCATGTAAGAATATAAATGTCTGCCTTAATGATTTGCTTTTATTTATTAGATGTGTTAGAGCGATAAGCTTCCTAGTGAAATTATTGGGTATTATATATACCCCCCCTATAAAGTCTGGGCAGTTGGATTAAGATCCAGAATTACACTAGCTGTTGAAGGATGTTGGTTTAAAATTTCTTCCAGTTTTACTTTCATGCCACTTAGCTTATTTGTGTCTTTGTTATTCTATAAACATAATGGGATAATCAGACTTACTTTTTCTTATTGTTAATTGAAAATTTTGAATTTGAAACTTATTGCCAACAAATTAAAAGTAAAAGACAGCAAGCATTAATTTTAGGAAATAGAGATTATTATTTGCAATCTTACATTTCCTTCATCTTTCTTTGGTTAAAAGATAGATTACAAATGTTCACAAATTGGTCAAGACACAACATTTATGTATTTTATGCAGAGTTGTCAGCAGCAATTTCATCACAAAACTTCACAATATGTGGCAAATAGTAGAAAAGGAACATAATCAATTGTTTCTTCACTGTTGAAAAAGTCTCCATGATTTTTAAACATTTTGAATGGTGAGGAATGTGTTACAAGGTGGATGGAGAAAGAAAAACAAATATATTAATGAATATGAAAAATATAGACTAGGGAACTTAATTTCTATTTCTGATAAAATCATAGGAAACATTTATGCTGTCAAATTTGTTGCCTTTGAAGAAACCTACATCACCCATCATAGTTACAGTTCTATTTGTGAAATGGCTTTTTTAATATTGGTATTTTTTCCACATTTTTTTGTAACTTTACCATCTTAGAGTTTATTTTTTTAAGGTTTTTGCAAGGCAGTGGAGTTAAGTGGCTTGCCCAAGACCACACAGCTAGATAATTATTAAGTTCTGAGGCCAGATTTGAACCCAGGTACTCCTGACTTCAGGGCTAGTGCTCTTATCCATTGCACCACCTAGCTGCCCTGAAAGTTTCTTTTATATCACCAATTAGTGGTTTTATTCTCATGTGCTCTGTTGGCAACGCATACTAGTTGCTAAGAAAGATGAGAACTGTAAATATTTTCCAGTATGTTTGTAATGAAACAAAATATTGGTTGAAATGATCGTTGATGGAGATCGTTAGATTAATTGGGCATTGGGGCAGCTAGGTGGTGCAGTGGAGAAAGTACCAGCCCTGGAGTCAGGAGTACCTGGGTTCAAATCCAGTCTCAGACACTTAATAATTACCTAGCTGTGTGGCCTTGGGCAAGCCGCTTAACCCCATTTGCCTTGCAAAAATCTAAAAAAAAAAGAGTAATTGGGCCTTAAAACTCAACCTGTTGTTGATGAAAGAGCACTGAAAAAAATTTACTGTGATTACCTGATATAAACTTAAATATATATACTTATATTTAGGAGAATAAGACTTATTATGAAATCCATTTTCTAACATCAAAACATGTTTTTGTTGTCTGTTTATTTGTTTGTACCTCAGGAGGAAGAGTATTGCAGATACCCCGGGCCCAGGTGGAAGATGCTGGTAGATACACCTGTGTTGCTGTAAATGAGGCTGGAGAAGACTCTCTTCAGTATGACATCCGTGTGCTCTGTGAGTTTCTCTAACCCTTTTATTTTTTGGCATGATGGGAAGAATACTGTGCCTAGAATCAAAAGATCTGAATACAAATTTCTGATATTGCCTTTTATTGCCAGTTACCTTGGGTAAGTTACTGGATTTTTCTAGGTCCCAGTTTCCTCTTCTATAAAAGAAGGACTTTAACCTAGGTGGTTTCTGAGGTTTCTCCTAAATCTAAATGCTATGATAGTTTGATCCCATGATCTTGTACTAGTGTTAGATAATAAATACTTATTAAGTGCTGTGTTAAATTCTGGGGAGAAAAAGAAAGGGAAAAGACATTCCTTGTTTTCAAGGATCTCGGTCTAATGAAGGAAATAAAAATACATAAACAGCTAAAAAAGGAATAGGGGAGGGAGAGACAATAGTACCAGCTTGACAAAGTCCTGCAGCCTGGTGGAAAATGATGTAGTTACTCTCTGGGCTCCTTCCTTAAGTAAAGTATCTAGTTGGAGGTTTCTGGTTATCTACTCATTATGCTTTCCAAACAGAAGAATGGACAGGCCCTAGGGGCAGGGTTACTGCAGAGGTGTGCAATTCTGACTTGATGTCATCTCACAGAAGATCTTTGGATGTGGCTATATGAATCCAAACCAATGGTTTGAGTGAATTTTTCATTTTGGGATATGTATGGATGCATACTCTTTTGCCTTTGACATGAGTTTATTATGTATTTTAAAATAAATTATTCAATTTGTATGCATTTAGCATTATAATCTACATCAGGGGTCTACAAACTAGGGGCCCCTGGGCCAAATCTACCCCACCATATAAAATTCTTGAGCTAAGAATGTTTTTTTATATTTTTAATACAATAAAACTTTATTTTAAACTGTAATAAATCATTCTTAACCCAACTGACTGGTTTTGGACAATGGACCATAGTGTGGAACTCTGATCTAAAGAATATTATAAGCAATATAAATTCTGATATCGTGTATATTCAGTCCAACAGAGTATGCTGATATTCTATTTATTTTTGTTCTAAATCACTCATCATTCTTGCCAAGATTTTGACATATCACATGTATAATGCAAAGGCAGTCTATACAGTTTGCTAGTTATTAATATGGTTCATTTCATTAAGCAATGAAAGCTCAGAAATAAATTAATTATTATTTGATTCTTTAGAAAGTATTTTCATTCCACAAAAGGATTCAATATGATTTCCCTTTAATAACTAGCTTTCTGAGTATATTTACTATATAATGTACTTTGCCAAAAATACCTGAATATATACAATCTTCAAAAATGGCTGTTCAAAGTAAGGATGATAATTTACAACTCAATTTTTATAGTACCATTTTAACTGAATGTTATATTTCAATAACACTTAGAAATTAGTTTGAAAATAATACAAAAAAGATATGGAATTATGCAGGTTTGGGAAAAAAAACTAGACTAATGCAGTTGTCCAAAAAGATTTATATCCTGGTACACTGATATATGATTTTAAGTGCTTTGGGAATGTGGAATAAAATCCCCATGCAGTAGTTAAGTCTGGATTTAAAGTCTGGCTGGTAGTCCATATATGAGGGTCTGCACACATGTACAATTTTTTTTCACCAAAAATCACATAAAATTCTCTAAACCTGCCTTAAAACTAGAGTAATTTAAAAAAAGATTTGCCTTTCCATTGTGAAATTCTTTATTGTACTCTCCACTTAGTACCACCATCCATTAAAGGAGCTGACACTGATTTACCTGAAGAGGTCACTGTGCTTGTCAACAAGACTGCACTGTTGGAATGTGCATCAAGTGGCAATCCTGTACCAAGCAACTCCTGGCAAAAGGATGGGCAATCTTTGGCAGAAGATGACCGCCATATGTTTCTATCCAATGGAAGAACTTTACAGGTAAAATACAATTGCCACCCAGTGGGAGTACTTTACAGGGAAAATCAAGTTATTACGCTTGGAAATTAACTGTCTTTTGTTTCTTTTTACACTACTGAAAATCATAAAGGAATCTGTCACATTTGAGCCTTGCTAGAATACTACTTCAAGGTTCTGCACCATATGAGTGGGAAAATATAATATTACAACAAAAATTTTAGCAATAAAATCCTTGAAGCCTAAAGTTGACATACTAGATTGAGAATATATAAAATATGGACTCTTTGCTATATATATTCCAGATTCTATAGTCCACATTTGTCTTTGTTCACATCATTTTCAGAAATTTTATATGTATTTACACTCACTAAAGGAAGAAAAGTATTACAACTCAATTTTATAGTACCATTTTTAACAGTGCTATATTTCAATGTGTTACTTCAAATTATTCAATTTGTATGCATTTAGCATTATAATCTATATTGGGGTCTACAAGCTAGGGGCCCCTGGGCCAAATCTACCCCACCATATAAAATTCTTGAGCTAAGAATGATTTTTATATTTTTAATACAATAAAACTCTATTTTAAACTGTAATAAATCATTCTTAACTCTTAATGTGTTACTTCAAAATTCAACATAATCTGACCTGGAACAATTAGTATATCATTGAAAATGCCTAAGAAGATGTTTTTGTATTAGGAAATCAAGTTCAGTGCCTATAAATTGCTTTGAATTCTTAAATTAACCTCTAAAATTCCAAATATAATCTTTTATGATTCCTTTACCCAATATGGAGAACAGGGTCCAAGAAATACACACACACACACACACACACATTTATATAAAAACTATTTACACATGGAAAGATATCTCAGAATAAAACTAATCATGGAATCCCCTTTCCTATAAATAAAAATAACAATAGCAACAATAGATACCTAACTATTCATTTAACTAAGATGATCAAGATGATCTAGATGGGCTGAAGCTTTTTTCTCCTTTTTCTCCTCCTTTTCTCCTAGTCATATAGTGACTCCTGGACCTGGGGTCAGGAAGGCCTAAGCTCAAATCCAGCCTCAGACACTAACTAGCTGGGTGACCCTGGGCAAGTCACTCTCTGTTTACCTCAGTTTCCTTAACTTTAAACTGGAGATAAGAATAGCACTTACCTCACAGGATTGTTGTGAGCATCTAATGAGACAATATTTGTTAAAAAAAAAAAAAAAAAGCTTAGCTCAGCTTAAAACAGAGGCATTGTTTATTTTCCCCCTATGTTTTTATGTTAGTAACTGAAAAGGAAAGGGACCATTCATACTTGAAAGCATTATGTTGAAAGCAAATATTAAATATGTGCTTTTATAAATATCCTCCTACATTATTTCATTTGGAATATCTTCTTTTTCCTTAGATACTAAATTCCCAAATAGCAGATATCGGAAGGTATGTTTGTGTGGCAGAGAACATAGCTGGAAGTACCAAAAAATATTTTAACCTGAATGTACATGGTAAGATATCATTTCCAAAATATCTACTACTTTGTGTTTGGCAAATCAGGAAAAATCATGTTTCTGAATTGTTGGACCTATCTGTGTTTTTATGTTAGCCTCTCTCTTTTTTCTTTGACAATTTTTGATATGAATGCTCAGTAATACTAATTCCCATCTAACTAGCAGGTAATACAGATTTCAGATTTCATAAGCAGGGTAGGCACTTAGCAATGTTGTCAATAACTCAAGAGAAAGTGGTTATTCCTTTGCAAATGTACCCATAAGCAGGATTAAAATCCAGAAGGCTATACAAAATAAGCTTAATATTAGTACATGGGTTCTAAAAATCATAAAAATGTATCTGCTGGGGCAGCTAGGTGGCGCAGTGGATAGAGCACTGGCCTTGAAGTCAGGAGTACCTAAGTTCAAATCCGACCTCAGACACTTAATAATTACCTAGCCCTGTGGCCTTGGGCAAGCCACTTAACCCCATTGCCTTGCAAAAACTTAAAAAAAATGTATCTGCTAACCTCTGCTTATAATGGATTTTCTTTTCTCTTACTACTGCAGCACAGCAGTAGCAGAGAACTCCCTGGAAATGTGGTAGAAACTGTGAAGGAACTGGAGAATTATATACCCAGATTAACTCTTGGGATAAATTAGGATAGCTTCATCTGGTCCCATGAGATGAGAGATAGATAGCACTGTAAACAAGTTATCAAACTGGCTTAACTGACTATGAAGTATGTAGGAGAATATGGGGACAGGTAATTGATATTTCTGAGTAAAATAGAATCTCCACAGTGATGGTCTATGTTTCTTCTGCAAAGCTATGATTGTCAATGCTCTTATTGCATACCTGAAGTGAATCTATGCCAAGACCTAGATAATAGACTTAAGAAAAGAAAAATTCATGAGTTGATGTGATATGTAAAGATGGAACATAGAGCTGCAATGTAATCTTCACCAAATGAATTCTCTACAATGTATATTCTCTCTTGAGCACTTGGTTGCTAATTAATGTTCTGATGGTAATAAAAATATTTAAAGGAATGTAAAGCAAAAAAAATTCTATATAGCAACTTCTGAATTTTAAAATTAGGAACCTGTGCCATTTTTTATATAAGGTTCTTTTAAAAATAAATAACCCTCCACTCAAATATAAGTTGGTCAAAACACAAACTAGCCCATGACTTCTAGTGAGCAGAAGTTTTTGGAAAAATTTATCTGGCAAAGGATTTCTTTAAGCATCTTGGAAATTTATTTTGGATAAGCATACAAATTGGGCAAGCTAGACGCTGCAGTGGATAGAGCACTGGGCTTGTAATTAGGAAAACTCATCTCAGACACTGTGTGACCCTGGGCAAGTCACTTCACCCTGTTTACCTCAATTCCGCATCCATAAAATAAACTGGAGAAGAAAATGGCAAATCATTCCAATATCTTTGCCAAGAAAACCCCAAAATATGACAGACACAACTAAAAAAAGAAACTGGAGAACAACAAAAGGATACATGGAAGAATTTTGTATCTGTAAAATTGGAATTTTATTTTTTTAAAGATATTTGATACCTTTTGATTAAGCTTGAAATTAATTTGGAAGGTAAAACTGATTGGTTTTTTCCCTAGGATTTTAGACAGATCCTGGGCATAGGGAGGATCTAGAATGGATGACTTTGAATGATAAGTAATAAGGGGACTTATTTTTAACTTTAAAGTTGGAATTTCATGAGTGTGACCTTTTTTCCCTCTAATCACTCAGAAGTATCTATAATTCCTTACTACCTATCAAAAAGAAATGAATTATCTACTTGTACACTGTGAATTCCTATTTAAATGGGAAAAAATAACTTCCTTTAAAGCAGAACTTTTCATAGCCACTGAATAATGAATTTTCTGGTTGATTTGAGGGCTTTTACTTTGACTTTACCTTTGAGGTCTATTTTATTATTAATCAACAAACTCATTGTGTTAAAAATGTTTGACAACTAATCTTGAAACTATTTTTTAAAAATTATATACAATTATAAATTAATGTCATCTAGACTTTATATCACACTTGAATAACTATTAGTTGTTTGCTAAATGAACAAATAAATGACTTGCTGACACTATAAAGTTACGTTGTTCTTTGACTCTAGGAATGGAAAGAAAGGAATTTTGAATGAAAACATAAAGGAAGAATGAACATCTGCAGGAAAGAAACAAAAAGATTATATAACTCTGTACCTTGACAACAGCCTTAAACAAAGCCAGTTTTTCAATATAAATACACTGTAGCATAGTTCTGTTTAGCTTTAGAAATTCTTGTCTTCCCTTGCTATTGGGGAAGAATTATTCCTGCCAAACCCCCAAGTAGGAAAGAAGCTGCAGATGAAATTGGTAGAAGCATTAGGGGATTCTAAATAGGAAGGATGACAGCTGGATTGGTTTTCATCACACAGTTTTTAGATCCCTGCAGAAACCAGTGGACCAGTTCCTAAATACAAACAATGTCTTTTCCTCGGTGTTTTGGCAGTATTCAGAGGCTGAACTTATATTGAGGAAATTGGGGAGTGCTTATTGCTGACAGTGTTGGATGAATTTTTTAATGTATTTACTGTTGTAGTTCCTCCAAGTATCATTGGTACTAATCCTGAAAATCTGACTGTGGTGGTGAATAATTTCATCTCTTTGGCCTGTGAGGCCACTGGTTTTCCACCTCCTGATCTCAGCTGGCTCAAGAATGGAAAATCCATCAGCTTGAGCAATAATGCTCTCATTGTGCCTGGTAAGGAAACTCTTTTTCTGATAACCTGAGGAGAACCTTCTCCCCTTTCATTTATCTTCTTAGCACACTACTTTTTTTTTTTAAATCTTGAAGAACTCCATGTTAAAAAAAAAATTAAATTGCGTACTTTGCTAAATTCATAGTATATGGCTTAGTGGATAGTGTGGTAGGTAGGCCTGGGTTCAAATCCCACCTCAACAGAGTTACTATCTGTGTGACCTTGGGCAAAACACATCAACTAATGTCTTCCTCAGTTTCTTCAACTGTAAAATAGGAACAGGAAATAGCATTTACCTCCTAGAGTTGTGGAGGAGTTCAAATGATGAAGTTGAAAAATCACCTTGCAAACTTTAAAGTATTATATAAATGCTAGCCAGCCAGTAGTAGTAATAACAATAACTCATTTATATAGCAAATTTTACCTTTTCTTACTTTAGTAAAAGAGGTAGATATTGTAGTGGATAGAGCAGATAGTGAATAGAATTGGCATTGCAACCAGGACAGCCAGGGTGAAGGAAGCAAGTTCCAGGATCCTAAGTCACAATCATAGAACTTCTCTATTCTCTAGATAACTCTAATAGTCTTGAGTTGTTGAGAAGCTGTCAGTAAACATGGGTGGTTGGGGGAGCAGGGGAAGAAAGGCAGGAGGTTTCTCTTCCTTGAGAGTTCCATATACAAATGAAATCACAGACACATTCCTTGTCCCTTCTTACTGTTGTGGTTTTTCCAATCTGAGAATCAAAGTGCCTTATATCTCTTATAAGAACAGAAAAAAGGCAGTGATTTAATTGAATGAACCTTTCAATTACAATATATTTATAGCATTACAGTGCTACATAGAATAAGGAAAAGGTGAAATGGGAGTGCAATCAGCAATTTTGAAAATTTTCAAAGGATTTAAAAATCAACTTGTGAGCAAAGGAAGATCATTTTTAAAGATGTTTTTCTTTTATTCATAGGTAATTTTGAATAATTTTTTTAATTGCATCATACTAAAAATACCCAATGTATTGTTGCATCACTGAACTCTTGGGGAGGGGGGAGATGATAGGGAGCAGGGAAAGAATAGCATGAGATCCAAATGTTAGAACCAGGTCACCTGATGACTACCTGTTCACTTTGTGCTTAATGTTAGCTTCAAGATCCAAGTGTGATTTTCAAAAGGTTTGTTCAATTACTGGTCAGTCCAGGTCGACTTGATTTAAAAAAAAAAAAAGCAATGTATTTGAGCAACACTGATAAGCTTAAAAAATGGTAAATAAAACTTAGGCTCCTTAGGGTTGGGGAATGCATTATACTGAATTTGCTGTCTGCATAGATTCTTCATTCATGGAATTAAAGAGAGCAGAGGCAAAGCTTTAAATTCAATATTAAATTATAATTTAATTATGATTTAAGTACTTATTTCTCTCTTTCACATAAGAAAGAAAATCCTATGAATATGGCCAATTGTGGGTAAGATGATAATGAAAATCAGGAGAGAATAGAGAATTAATTCCTATCAAATCAATAATCAATATTTTAATCAATAAAACCTTTCTTTGTCCATTATAACTTAAAGATAGGTTATTTTAAAATGCCTACCAGATTAATATGATAAACAGACTGATCTTTATACTGTTTTTGACTTTATTTCCCCCCGTTATAATTCAGGTGGCAGAAGTCTTCAAATTATACGGGCCAGAGTATCTGATGGAGGGGAATACACATGTATAGCCATGAACCAAGCTGGTGAAAGCAAGAAAAAAATTTCTCTGACTGTCTATGGTTTGTTTTCACTGTGCTCCAAAAATACATTCATTATTGAATACATAAGGAAGTTTTTCATACAAATTAATTTAAAATTATTATTTTTTCCTTCCTTCAGTTCCCCCAAGTATTAAGGATCATGGCAGTGAATCTCTTTCTGTAATTAATGTAAGAGAAGGATCTCCAGTGTCATTGGAGTGTGAGTCGAATGCTGTTCCACCTCCTATCATAACCTGGTATAAGAATGGGCGAATGATCATGGAATCTGCTAACTTGGAGATTTTAGGTGATGGACAAATGCTCCACATCAAGGGAGCTGAGGTAACTTGTTTGTTTTCCTCTGAATGGAACTTTTTGTTAAAGGATGAAGGGGGATATGGTGTCCACTTGATTCTTTTCTATAATGAATAAAATTTTCATAAAAAACAAAGTAGTGTCAGATAACCTGGTTTCTGGTTCTAGCTCTCTCATTGTCTTGAGTATTTTGGAATTCTGTTTCTTCATCCATACAATTAGGTGATTAGACAAGGAGCTATCTAAAGGAATTATCCACACCTATGAAATTATAGAATTTCTACCCTTCTGTTGCTTTGTCTACATGATTTTGAAGCCCCTTAGCTTGAATAAATTTGCTTCTCACTGAAAGTAAATTTGGCAAATGAAATAAAGACTAGATCTTTTAAAGCATAAGATATCTATACCATTTTATATCATACATAATATTTGTATGTATTCAATTTGTAATTGAATGGAAAACATTTAAATTTTTTTTTTGCTTTTTTGTTATAATTTTAGGTTTCTGACACAGGCCAATATGTATGTAGAGCTATAAATGTAGCAGGGCAAGATGATAAAAATTTCCATCTTAATGTTTATGGTAAGTATCTATATTGAATTACTATTTGTTTTAAGATATGAAATTAATACAGTGAATACATACATTAATGATGTTTTTGTTCATTTTAGTACCACCCAGGATAGAAGGACCCCAAGAAGAGGAAGTTGTTGAGACTATCAGTAATCCTGTGACTCTTGCATGTGATGCTACTGGGATCCCTCCACCTACTCTCTTATGGTTGAAGAACAGAAAGTCAATAGGTACTGTAATCATTCACACTTAATTTTATTTCATTTTTTCTTACCATATTTCCCCATGTATAAGATGTACCCTAATTTTGGGGCCCAAAATTTGAAAAAAAATATATTACATAAAGTTATTGAATTTAAGTTTCATTCATCATGAAATTCAAGGGCCTTCTGCTCCTAGCTTTCAAGTATCTTTTGGTCAAGCTTGGTGTGTGGACGCATGCTTAGTCCATTCTCTTTCATGGACCTGAAACAACAATCCTTTGAAATCAGTCACTTCTATTTCATCATCAATTCTTCTTGCCTCCTGCTGAACCATCTTTGTGGACACAGGAATTCCAATGACCCTTTGCTCTTTAATCCATAGCTTCAATTCTCTAACTCAGGTCATTTTACTGACTTGCCTCTCATGGCCTTCTTCTGCTAGGGCATTTTAGTAAGGTTTCTTCTTCCCATAGCCAGTCTCAAATTGTTTTCTCAGGTGAAGGAGGCCTGAACTGATATTCAGCAGCACAATTTCTATTCACTTCTGCAAACTGAATCACTTTTAAGTTAAATTCAGCACTGTAATAAAATCTTTTCTGAGCCATTTCTGGGAAGAACGTGGCAAAACATAATCTAATATACTGGTAACAAATGCAAAACAGTGAGCATAAAGACAAGCACACAAAAAAGCGGGAAATGAAAGTAAAAAATCTACAACCACTGTATAAGATGTTCCCAGTTTTTAGACCCCAAATTATTTTTTAAAAGGGTGTGTCTTATACATGGGGAAATATAGTATCTTGAGAGACAAAGCTGCAAATCTTCAAAGTTAATACATAAAATTTATCCCCTTTGACTTTCACAATATTAGATTCAGTCTACTGCTCTAGTCTTTCAACACCTTGACAAATTTGATGACCATCGCTTTACTTAAGTTTATGTCTTCTTCTTAGAGTAATTATTAATTTCAACAGTCGTTCATCTCAGTGTGTTTACTCCTAATGACAGTGCAACCTGAAGATTATATTTTCAATACTTTGTCATCTAATCCATATTGTGTGGTCTTCCTGAATTCAATGAATCTGCTAGAGGTTGAAAATCCAGGTGTTAATGTATGCATAAGTACATATATAGAGATATATCTATACATATATGTATGTGTATAGATGTTGTAGCTGTTATTATTATTATTGTTAACCAATTCATCAACTTATATATTTACCAGTTAATCAACCAACCAACCAATATTTCTTATATGTGAGCTCATGTGGGTAGAAAACATACCTCGTTTATCTCTGCCTTCCCTTTTTCCTGCCACATTACATTCCACATAGCTTATTTGTTGAATGACGAAGGAAAGAAGGAAAAATATAATTTTAAGTATATTTTTAGTCTAAATTATAATTTAAGAGGAGCAGAAAAAACAATTTGCCTAGTTTCAGAGATATTTAAGAATAGAAAAAAAATTTAAGCTGACAAAAATTTTGTAATTTACAAAGGAATCCATGATACTTTAGTCTATTCCACTAATCTTTATTTTTTTAAAAAAATAGGCTAGGTCTCCCTATCTTCCTTAAACTGAAAGTTCAATGTCTGCTCACAGGATAGGTTCTACTCTAATCAGCCTGCACAATACCCCCCTCTTCTGTGGAGCTGACCATATTTGATGCAAAACTTAATGAAGATACTTGATTGATTTAATCCACTGCTCAGACTGATTTAATCCACTGCTTGAGAACTCCTAAACTCAAGAAAACCCTCAACTTCTCTAGTAGAGGGCAGTATAGGAGTGTATCATCTTGTCTGGTTATTAATTACTATTAAAAATGCTTTTAGTCTCTAATAAATAATTTAGGCAATTACTGCTTTACAATATAATTTGAGATCCAGTAAAAAGCCATTTCATTCCTTTTTCTTCATTATTTCTCTTTAAATTCTTGAACTTTTGTTTCTCCAAATGAATTTTATTAGTATTTTGTCTAATTTTATAAAGTATACCTCTCTCATAGTTTGACATTTCAATAATTTTTGGTTGTTTAGTATTTCTACTCATTCTTATTGAATGTTTTTTTGTAGATCTTCCTCTATTTTCTTTAAATTCTCAACGTTTTTAGCACAAAATTGTAGCTATGGTAGTGACTAGTATTTCTTCATTTTTTTATTTTGTCAGTTTGGCTTTAACCATTTCAAATTTAAGTAAGCAAATAATCTATTAATTTTGGTATTTTTAAACTAGCTTTTGTCTTGTTAAATATTTACTTTTCACTAAGACAACATTTTGTAGAAAAGCACTACAATTAGAGTCTCAAGAGACAGATAAGGTCTTTATCATATATCCCACCATAGCAGTTGTCATTTAATTTTGAAATTTATTTTAATGTTTTCAGTATTATTTTTCTATAAAATGGAGTTATTACTATTAATCTCATCAGGTTATTATGAAGATCAATTGAGAAGATATATTTGAAATGACATTGTAACTATAAAATGATGTATATCATATATATTCATATAAAAGAAAAATATAATTTTAAATATTTTATTTTTTATTGATCTAGCTCATTCAAGTTAACTTAGAATAAAATTGATATATTATGGTGGGAAAATGATGTAGTATCCCACATAAACTCTAAATGTCATTTTAAACCACTTCTTTGGAATGTTTTCATGTTCATATGAGTCCTTTTTCAAGAAAACCCAATAGCATGAAATTTCCTTATAAAGCAGATTAAAGGGTGACTATTTGCTTTAATGATAGAATTCACTTTTAGGCTATTTTAAAATGAATTTCTATGTGTAAAATAGAGTTCTTCTTTTAAAATATATTTTTCAAGAATTCTATAATGAAGCAAAATGAATAATTTTATATTTTAAGTGATGATGTTATAGAAAATTATAGTGATAGCTCTCATTAGAAAAAAAAGATTATCAAGTGTTATTTTTTTTTAATTTTTGCATCCATAGAAAACTCTGATTCACTTGAGATACATGTTTTGTCTGGAGGAAGCAAGCTTCAGATTGCCCGGTCTCAACATTCAGACACTGGAACATATACTTGTGTTGCATCAAATATAGAAGGAAAAGCTCAGAAAAATTATCTTCTTTCCATTCAAGGTATGTGTTGGTACATGGAATACAAATAAGATTTATATTTTATTAACAGCAAGAAATAGGTCTAATATTAAAGTCAATTTACAAATGGTCCAAGATATATTCACGTCATAAAAAAGTCATTGTTTCATATTCATTACCAGTACCAAAGTAATCTGTTTCTCATAATATTCAGTGTCTATTATCTTGGAAAGGGTTTCTTGAAATCGTCACCTGAACACAAAATGAGTGCTTTCAACTATCCTGATTTTTTGATCCTGAATATAATTAGCTCTGGTTCTATTATAACTTACAGGACTTTTATAACCTATCCTTTCACAATTTGAACTCATGTGAGAAAATTTTTTTAAAGCATTTAGCATAGGTCAAATGGAAGAGGACATTTTATAGCTTCTCCATCACAAACCCTGACTCAACATTGTGCTCCACTCACATTCTCTTCCCCCAATTCCCAGCCATAGATTTGGACAGTTCCCTGTTGCCTTCATTCCAAAACATCCAAGTGTGGATATTTTAGTCCCAAAGAGGAGGTGAAAAGAAACATGGGAGAATTAACCCTTTCCCTCCTGAAATCCTACTCCTCCCTTAGAAGAGGACATAAAACAGAATAAAAACAAAATTACAGTCTCTGAAGAGAAAAAAAGAGAAGTCAATAGTGGTTTACTTTTCTGTATTCATTCCTTGGCTCCCTGGCATTTTGGGGTATATAGGAGAAAGAATACCAGGGAAGGGCTCACTCAAACACTTGCCTGGTTTAGGATTAAGGAGGCAGGGTGTGAACAAGTTGTCCATCTGGCATACATAACTATTCTCTTTAGTTCCCAGGTTCAAGAGCCTGCTGGACAAGCATCAGACCTTCAGGTTGGAGGGGATGATGCATTATTTATATGTCTATATTACACTGAAATCCTTCATATCAGTGTACTGTAATAAATTTGTATCATATTTTTAAAATTCTAGTTTAAATAGAAAATCTCCAAGGTCTTTTCTAGGTCTGAAGTTCTATGTATATGTTTAAACATAAATATCAAGTTATTTAATGCTTTGGAGGTAGTTCATTCTTATTGATGAAAGGTATCATTCATTATCTCTCCAAAGTGCCTCCAAATATTGTTGGTTCTGAAATGCCAAGTGAAGTCAGTGTTCTTCTGGGAGAAAACATTCATTTGGTCTGCAATGCCAATGGAATTCCAAAACCTGTTATTCAGTGGTTGAAAGATGGAAAACCTATAAGCAATGGTGAAAGAGAAAGAATAAGGTATGTTTAAATGTGAACTTTGAAATTTACCTCAGTATGCAAATGATGTTCTTCAAAAATAAAATATTAAGCAGTAGCAGAAGGAGAACCATACTGGCATCATTACTTTGTAATTCAGGGTAAGCCAATTAATCTCTGTGACCTCAGATTCCTTATCTATAAAATGAGGATTTCATTATTTCCATACCTTGGACTTTGCTATAGATCACTATAAATGTTAATTACTATTATTATAAATTTATATTGTAAGTTGTTCTGTGCATATATCTTTTGTATTGACTGATTAGAATGTTATATAATGATAACCTTATTCAGCATATGCTTATTTTAAAATTTAATTATAGAATGATTTTACTAGTTTATAGTAAACTGTATGAGAAGATGAAAAAACATTACAAATATTATCTTCTAGCACATTACTAATAATTATGGCTTGTCTCCAACATTTTCATCCTTCTGTCTTTAAATTGAGGGTCTTTCACATGATAAAAAAATGAATTTCAAGAAACATGTTTTAACTCTTCTCAGGTAAAAGACATCGAAGGTTTATTTCCACTAGTTTGGTATGAGCAAAAAAAAAGTAGCTTTTCCTTTGAAAATTAGTTGTTAATTTGACCTGCTTTTACTTTTGAAATTTCTTGATTAAAAAGAGTTCAGTATATATGTGTATATATATATGTATATATATATATATATATATAATAAAATAATTCATTCTATCAAATTTGTTTCTTTCAAACAAATTACAACTTTGCCATCTAGCTTCTTGGAAATGATCTAGGAAACTAAAGTAACCATATTTACCATATACCATTCTTATCTTTCAGGATATAGAGAATACAGATAAACAAAATACTATAAAATACTCTTTAAACCTATATCATAAAGTTTCATTCCGATACTATTATCAAACTATAATACAGTAGTCTGCCATAATACAATATCGTAGGCAAAACAGTAAAACAGATGTCTTTATATTTCCAAAAATAAAACATGAGACATGCTCTTGATTTAATTCAATAAACATTAACATGAAACATGAAACAGAAACAAACATTTTTTAGTAAAATGTATCATTTAAAGTTGGTTATTTTCCCATTTTTATTTTTAACTGAATTATTTTGATTATTAAATTTTAAGTAAATTATTATTCAGGCAACAAGCATTTATTGAATATTTAGAGCATGTTAGACATTGTTCTAAACACTGGGGATACAAAAAAAAGTAAAAAACAATGGAGAAGATAATATGCGAATAACTGTTAACATAAGCCATATATGTTGTAAATGAAAAAGGTAATCTCAGGACAGAACAAACTGAGAAGAGAAGAAAAAAGGAAGGTGGGAGGTGCAGAAAGACTTCCTAAAGAGGGTGGTATTGAAATTCAGTCTTGAAGGAGGTCAGTGAAGCCAAGGAGTTGGAAGGTATGTGGGACATCCAATTAAAAAGTTCCAGATTTCGCAGCAACATCAATCTTAAAGGACTTGCTCATTTCATCAGTGCAACAATCAGGGACAATTTTAGGATATCTATAATGGAGAATACCATCTGTATCCAAAGAAAGAATTGTGGAGTTTAAACAAAGACCAAAGATATTACCTTTAATTTTGAAAAAAAAAAGGTATCTTATTATGTAATTTTGCTCTCTCTTATATTTTTTTTCTTAAGGATATGATTTCTCTCTCAACACATTCAATTTTATCAATGAATAGCATGGAAATAATGTAAAGACTATCAGAATGCCTTCTGTGGGGGTGGGAGGAGGGAAGCGATGGGGGAAAACTGTAAAATTCTAAAAACAATAAAAAAATAAAATAAAATCATGTAAAAGGGGGGAAAAGTTCCAGATTTGGAAGAAGAAAAAGTAAGGAGAGTGAAGCTGAAACAAGATGTAAGAAAGTTAGAAAAGTAGGAAGGGACATGGTTGTGGAGATTTGACATTTTAAATGCCAAAGGTGCTGAAGGTAATTTGCAACTACTGGAGTTGATAGTGGGAGGGGGTACAATAGGGTCAGCTGAGTGAAGGATGGATTAGAATGGTGAGAGAGTTGGGGTAGAGAAATCAAAGAGAGGACTTGAAATAATAGATTTAAGGTGATAATAGCTTGTTCTAATGAAGAGAGAAGAGGAAGTAAAGGAGAGATATTGTTAAAGTGGAGGAAAAATGGTAAAAGATTGAATGTGAGATGAGTAGAAGGGAGGAGTTAAAGATGGTGATGATACAAAAACCTGGCTAACTGGGAGAATGGTGATGCTCTAGAGAGTATCAGGAAATTGGGGAAGTAGAGGGTGTTTAGGTAAAAGGGACATGGTGTTTAAGTGTTGATGACATTCGGACTATGTTAAGTACACATGATACAAGGGCATAAGCAAAGACAGTATACTATCTCAAGTTTATATTCTAATGGGGGAAATAAAACACATTATTCTCCAGGGAAATACTTGGGAAAGTTATTGGGATGGTCAGTGGGGTCATCAGAGAGTAGATTGATACACTCTATCCAGGAAGATTGACAAAACTGATTTGTTCATGACTCCAGAATTGAAGAGAGGTGGAAGAAAGGCATGATGGATGGCCAAGGACTTTTGGGGGAAATGGTTGGTCAGAAAGGAGTGAAATAATATATGTCTGAGACTTTCCTGAAATAGAGGTTCTGGGGAGGCCTAGGAATACTGGTACCAACGAACAAACAAGAATTTCTTGAGGAAAAAAACCACTTTAAAAGGATGCAAAAAAAAAACTATGACAGACATGAACCATACTCAAATGAAGTTTGCTATCATCTTCTTTGTTATCTTCCTTTAATTTTTTTAAATCCTTCAGTATGCAGCATTATATAAAGCATTTATTTGGAATTCTAACCTGTGTATCATTTTGTAAAGTGAAATGGAGCTCTGAGTAAATTATCTAAATTAATCATTTAGTTACAGGTAATGACTACCATGTTTCATTTCATCTAACTTTGGTTTTTAACTCAGGTTTCCGACAAATATTTATTTTGAAAAACATATCAGATTAATAAACTATATTAAAGAGCTTTGTTAACCTTATTTCAGTTAATAATAATATTAATTATAGTAATAATGAAAATATTGGCATAAATATAGCCCCTAGACTTGTAATATGGCAATAACATTAGAATTCTAATTAACCTAGTTTATTGAAAAGAATAAACTATAGTTGAAAGAAGCAATCTGAATTTACTGCAATCAAAATTATATTGATTTTTAACCTTTGCTAAACATAATTATAGGCAATTTTACTTGGTGGAAATCATTTAACACTCATCATTTAGAATGATTGTTTCAGAGCATATATATGATTTTGTTTGTTAATGTCATATATATATATGTATATATATACATATATATATATATATATATCCAGTGAAAAAAGCACTCACATATTCTATAGAATTCTTTCATCACACTGATAAGTGTTGTGAATTATATGATGTTAAAATAGTCTTCCAAGTCCAAATTTAATTCAGCTTTTTGGATGCTTTGTTGTTGAAATATTTCCATAAACTTTCATTACAGAGTTTTCACATACTTTTCATTTAGTTCAAAGATTGTGTTAAGATCTACAAATATAAAATTCTGAATATTTAAGAAAAAATAACTTTAGTTCTGAGTTACCTTTCAATCAGAGTTGACTTTATTTACTTTTCCTTGAAAGATAACAGATTTTTAGTTGCATGTGTGGAATTCACATCAATTTTATGACATGAATCTAGTGGAACCTTAGACTTAGAACTAGTAAGAATAGTATACCTCCTTCATTTTACAGTCAATGAAACAGGTTTATGACTTGATTAATGTCATGCAAATACTAACAGAGCTGGGATGCTAATCCAATTCCTCTTCAAAAACATCATTTTCTACCATTGCACCACACTTCCTTCTAGGATTTCTAGAAGATACATAACAAACAACTTAAAATGTAATGTCAGAAAGTAAATGATCAATTTGTGATGGGAAAGGATGTTTAAGAACACAAGGAATTACCTTTTAAATTGCAAAAAAGAGTTAGTTTTCCAGATGATAGGACCACATAAATCAGCTCAGTACATTCTACCTATGACCTTTTCCATAGAGTGACTCCAGATGGCAGCACGCTAAACATTTTCGGAGCTCTCACATCTGACATGGGGAAATACACATGTGTAGCTACTAATCCTGCAGGAGAAGAAGACCGAATTTTTAACTTGAATGTCTATGGTGAGTTTTAAATTGGGACACATTCAGTTCCAACATATTATAGTTTTATTACCTTAGGAAGAAAAATGAATATCTAATATCAGGTTTTCTGGGACAAATTCTCTCTGATGAAAATGCCACACTGCTACCATTTGGATGCAGTAACAGATGAGTAAGTCACTGTAAGAGGGATAGTTTTGAACTAGTCATTTTCATGCTTTTCTTCTTCTATTGCTGCAAAATGTAGTTTCACCTGCAATTGTGGGTAATAAGGAAGAAGCAGAGAAGTTAATGGCCTTATTGGATACTTCAATAAATATTGAATGTACTGCCACTGGAATTCCACCACCTCAAATAAATTGGCTAAAGAATGGACTCCCTTTGCCAATCTCATCCCAAATCCGATTACTGTCTGCAGGGCAGGTGATCAGGTCAGTTTTTTTTAAATATTCTATTTTTAAATGAAGGGTTGTAGTTTATGAGCCCTTCTTTCATCTAACCAAGTTTTTTTAATTTTTTATTGTTATCTTTTGATTTTGCATTACTTTTACTTCAAAATGTATCCATTCCCTATTTCACTGCAAAGCAAAATTCCTGTATCTTAAATTAAAACAGAATATGAAATAAAAGTTCTGTAAACCTGAACATCAATCACATTTTAAAATACCTGCTATCCTACACACATATACCTCCATTCCTAACAACGAATAGGAGGCATATTTTTTCTACACTTCTCCAGGTTCACTTTGCTATTTGTTATGGATATTGGACTTTTGCTATTCATATATAGAACAAATACTTTTCCCATTTTAATATCATTTCTTTGTGCTTGTTGATTGTGCCTCTTATCTTTATTCATGTAAAAACTACTTTAAATTTCATATATACAAAATTATCTATTATATCTTTTATGATCCTCATTGGTTAAGAATTTTCTCTTTGGGCAGCTGAGTGGATAGAATCAGGAGGACCTGAATTCAAATGTGACCTCGGATACTTAATAATTAATTACCTAGCTGTGTGACCTTGAGCAAGTCACTTAACCCCATTGCCTTGCCAAAAAAAAATTTAAAAAAAGAAAAAAGAATTTTCTCCTTAACCACAGTTATAAAAAGTACTTCCTCTCTGTTCTTTTCTAATTTTTGTTAAGGTACAACATTTTATATTAGGTCAAACTATGAGTTTATTATTGTACATGGTTTATAGTATTCTAAACACTTTTTCCTGCTAAACTTTCTAATTTTCCTAGAAATTTCTGTCAAAAAAGGGTTTCTTCCTCATAATCATTTATGTTCTTATTTTCATCAAATTCTGGTCTACTATTTTTTAATGTTTGCATTTCCTAATTATCTAGTCTGTTCTACTTTTTTGATTGTAATTAACACTATATGCTTTTAAAAGCAACCACTTCATCATGCATAGTTTGAGGTCTGAAAACTGAATAACTTCACTCCAAGCTTTTTCTCATTTTCTTTGAGATCTTAGACCTTATTTCCCCTTAATAAATTTTGATCTGTTTTACTTAGTTCCATATTGTATTCACAAGGTAATCTGGTTGCACTAAATATATGTTAGTTTTGTCATTCAAATTGCCTTCTGTGGGGGGTGGGGGAAGGGAAGTAAGATGGGGGAAAATTGTAAAACTCAAAATAAAATCTTTTAAAAATAGTTTTGTCATTTTTATTACTTTGGCACAACCCATCCACAAGCAGTGAATATTCTTCCAGTTATTCAAGTCTTAATTTCTGTAAAGAATGTTTCATAGTTGTAGTTATATTAGTCTTGCATATCTTAGATTAGCTATGATACCTTATGTTTCATATAATAATTTGAAATGGAATGCATTTTTATCATATCTTCCTGATTCTTGTTAGTACTGTATAGAAATAATGATGATTTGTGGTTTGTTAGGATTTTAATATTTGTTTTTGTACTTTTTTCCCCCAGAATTGTGAGAGCTCAGGTATCTGATGTTGGAATATACACTTGTGTGGCCTCTAACAGAGCTGGGGTAGATAATAAACATTATAGTCTGCAAGTTTTTGGTAAGTAATGTTGTATGAAACATTATACTTATTTGATAACTTTTTCTGTGTAAGACAAATATTTCTATTTTTTATATTATTTCTGATTCATAGTGAAACATTATGGTCATAGTCTATCTTTAAATTTCCTCATTGTTTCTCCCCACTGACTGATGCATTTAATTTGCAAAGTATCATATTTTATAGTGAAGAATGAATTAACTCACAGGTCAAGAAGGAATTTACACAATGAGTGCCTTAAGTATAGGGAATAGAAATTTTCCTATAGTCTGGGACCCTGTCATCAGGGCCCCTTTGTCTGTGTTTCTGCCAAAAATTACTTTTTACCCTAGTTTGACCTTTATTTTTCACAATGTTCCAAGTATAAAGTTCAAACAATTATATTTCTTTCCAGGCATGAGGTCATTCTTTCTTATACCAAAAGAAAATTAAGACTTTCTCATAATGTCAGATTATAATTATAATTGTTGAATATATATATACATGTATATTTCTCTATATGTACAAACATATATATTTACATAAACACTTATATTATTAAATTCACCATTCTCTGAAATATTAAAAATTTATAAATAGAAGAAAAATCTTTTCTCAATTATATTATTATTATTTAATATTATTTTGTTATTATGACTCCTGAACTCAGATTCTCCTCCAGTATTTGAATGCAGCTGGATTCTTGAGGCTATGCTGGAATAGCATACTCTATTGGAAATATTCTATTAAATTGAAAAGGGAGGCAGCCTCCTTTATCTCGGTACTCAGCTACCACCTCCCCAAAATCCATCAGTAAAAAAATTAATATAAATGATCTGATTTCTTATTTTCTCCCCTACATAGTACCACCAAGCATGGACAATGCAGCTGGAACTGAGGAGATAACAATTGTCAAAGGCAGTCCCACCTCACTGACATGCATTACTGATGGAATTCCAATTCCTACTCTGTCATGGCTTAAAGAGAATCAACCTCTGGAGCTGGACACCCATTTGAAATTGAGTAACCAAGGAATGGTTGTTCAGTTTGTTAAAGCAGAGATAGAAGATTCTGGAAGATACACTTGTATTGCCTCCAATGAAGCTGGGGAAGTCAAGAAGCATTTTGTTCTAAAGGTTCTGGGTATGTTCATTTTTTAACACATTCAAAAAATTAGTAGGAATTCAGCATACTTTATAAAAAAAGAGAATAATAGATCCCCAATAAAAAATTTACATGTCTGTATATATATATATATGTGTGTGTGTGTGTGTATGTGTGTATGCATATATATGAAACATTATTTTTATGGTTTTTTTGTCTTTGAGAGTTAGACTACAAGAAGTCATCTGCAATTATTTCCATTTTCTGACTTCTGTCTCTTAATGCCTTAAATTCTGACTTCTGACCTCACTACTTAAATGAAAATCCTTTCTCCAAGGTTACCTATAATTCCTTAAATGTAGTGATAATTTAATTGACTTCCCCTTCAACAATGAAATTTTTGACCATCCCCTCTAGTTTTCTAATTACATTATTATCTTTTTTTTCTCTTTCTACTTATCCAATCATTAGAGACAGGTGGTAAAATGGATACAGTTCTGGAGTTGGAGTCAAAGAGATCTAAGCCTGCCTGCCTTAGCTTTTGTATTGGTAAAACAGGTAGCACCTACCTCCTAGGATTGTTGTGAGACTTACATAAGATATCTATAAAGTGTTTTACAAATGATATAGTACTACATAAATGCTAGTTATCATTATTCTTTTTCAATTTCCTTTGCTGGATTGTTATTCTGAATCTACCCTCCCAATCATGGGTATGCCCAGGGTTCAGTCTTGAGCTTTCTTTTCCCCTCTCTTTTTTTAATATAATCTCTCCATTCAGTTTTCATTTCTTGAAGATGACTGCCAAAGCTTTGAATGGATAAAACTGTATTTCTTGTTTGCTGTGTTTTGAGATCTAATCTTTGTCTTGACTTCCTGACCCAACTTATCAAATGCAAGCTGATCCTCCTCAAATTCAACATAAGTCGTCTTTCCTAAAAACTCTTCGTCTAAACTTATTCATTTCTCTTAAAGACATCACCATCTTTTGAATCTCTCAGATTTGCTGTCATGATGTCATCCTTGAGTATTTCTTTACTTTCATCTCTAATATCCTATCAGAGCTTTAATCTTATTGATTCTATCTCCACTGAATTTCTTTTATATACCAGTTTAGATTTTCATCATTTCTCACTTGGAGTACTACAAGAGCTTCCTAGGTGATCTTCTTGCTTTTCATTTTTCTCTTTTCTAATCTTTCCTTTATCTTGCTTGATCCTAAAACATGCATTTTACCATGATACTGTCTACTCAATACCTTCAATAGCTATCTATTGTACTACTATGTTAAAATGCAGATTCCCTATCCTGGACTTTTAAAGCTCTTTACAATGTAACTCTTGTATATCTTTCTAGGTTTATTTTATATCACTTCTATTGACACAGAATCTGTTCAAGTCAAGCTATCCTGTTAGCACTCTCCTGAACATGACATTCCATTTTTTCATGTCTTTATATTGATAGTTTCATCATGTTTAGAATATCATCCTTATTAACTGTGCTTCCAAAAAAATCCCTAAATAAGTTGCTTTCTCCTACAAGAGGATTTTTTGATATTTTCAGTTTTTAGTGCTTGCTTTCTCCTGAAATTTATGTAACTTTGTATATATTTGTTTGTATATTGCATCCTCACAAGAGACTAGAAGTTTCTTGAGGGAAGGGACTATTCTTTATTATTTTTCCATCCTTACCAGTTTTTGCATTATTTGTGTGGAGGTTGTGCAATTAATTATTAGTCAGTTCTTGACTTTTTTCCTGAGGACTAAGGGTAAATAAATAAATATACATATGCCTTTTCCAATACAATAACATAATGGTATATAATAATGTATACATCATTTCTAATGAGGAGGAAAAAAAGAGTTATGAAAAAGGATTTTTTAAAAGTCATGTACAGAATATGTAATCAAGTATAAGGAAACTAATAAATGTAGCATGATCCTGCTAAAAGTGACAAGAATGCTAAAACTCAAAATGAGATAAGACATGAAGAAAATTAAGAACAACAAAAAGGATTTTTTTTTCCTTTCAGCTTTGTTGAAGAAAATAGAATGTTTAATAGTTTTGTTGGTTTTTTAAAAAGACCCATGGTCATGGCTCAGGAAGAATGTGACAAAAATAAGTAATAAAAGGGAAAGGCTAAAGCTGCTCAATTCTTATTTTGAGTCTATTTTCCTACTAAGATATTGAGCTTTTATATGCAAAGGGAAAAGAAAAATAGATAATAGGAAATTTATACTCATTTTAAGAAAGAAAAAAGCACACAGTTGCCCTTCTTGAGTTCATCACCAACAGAGGAGCAAAATCTTCTGACATTAAAAGAATTGTGAGGTCTTTGAAAAAATTTTGGAAAAAAGTAAAGATACCTAATGATTGGGGAAAAAGTATTGATAAGATTTTCAAAAAAAGAGATGAGGGAAGTGTGCAGAATTTGGAACTTTATTTAAATTCTTGGACAAAAATCTATAATTATTAAACAGCTATTTACATGAGTTATTAATGCCCTTCCAAAGTGGAAAATTGATGAAGGAATAATCATCAACATCAATTAAGACAAAAGATCCCATAAATCCTCAATCAGCTAACATTTGGCCTTCTTGAAAAGAGAAGTGATATGGCAATGAGAACAAAATAAGTTAAAAATATAAATTCATTTGTAAACTCTCTTGGAGAAGAATACATATTTCAGACATGAGGAACGTGCTGAGACATAAGGAAGAGCAAATGGAGCAGTTCTATTCAAGTGAAGAATAATTTATGAAGGAGGGGGATAGAAGATTATGACCAGTATGGCCTCATGAAACAATAAGAAGCAGTAGAGGGAAAAAATGGCAAAGAAATCTTAGCAAGAGATTAAACTATATAGCAACATCCTGATGCACTTAAAGATGACTCTGGAAGAGGCAACAAATAGAGGAAATACTAAAAAGAAAAATTTTAAACAATCTTTCTACCATCAAGAACAGGGAGTGACTGACCAAATATGAACTTGATCTTCATAGTTCCAGATATACTACATGAGAATGTGACAGTAGCACCGAAATAAAGCCAGACTAGATTAAGTACATACAAAACAATTTTGAAGGTGCTGAGAGATTGATTTTCAAGTTATCTAAAAAAATAAAGACACAAAATAGAAAAAAAATACATCAAAGAAAAAAAACTTGGGCATTTTTTTTATGAAAAACAAGACAACTGAGAGATTATCAATAATTGTTTATCATATATGTTTCCAGGAATCTGAGGATTTTGTGAAGATAATCTACCATTTCATCAGAGCAATCCTTAATGAAAATATGATATGAGACAGATTTTTGAAAATGATATTCTTCTATAATAGACCATTTCTTTATACATAGGTAGTTTACAAAAGTAGAGATTTACAAAAGTAGAGAATTCAAAACCCTTTTGTTTGCTGAGTACCAAAAAAATTCATTTGATTTGGTAGAACAAAATCACACTTAAAGCCTCTCTTCCAACAATATATCCCCCCCATGTGATATGTTCACAATCACACAATGTTCCTTGTAAGATGTGATAATAGAAATGCTTGTTTTATAGTTCTTTAGTTAGTAACATCAAGTAGGAAATAAAATAAGGAAACATAATCACCAAAGGTCTTTATTACTTTCATGGAGAATATCTAGTACAGCTTCCAAATCTAAGAGGGACTTTCTTATAGACAGTGAAATCCTCCAGAGGTAACCATTTGATTCGTGGGTGATCTTGTGTTGATTATTTTAAGACCTGGAACAACATAGATTTTTCTAGGGGTTTTTAGGGGGTTTTTTTGCAAGGCAAATGGGGTTAAGTGGCTTGCCCAAGGCCACACAGCTAGGTAATTATTAAGTGTCTGAGACCAGATTTGAACCCAGGTACTCCTGACTCCAAGGCCAGTGCGTTATCCACTACGCCACCTAGCTGCCCCATCATAGATTTTTCTAAATAAGATCCACAATCATTCAAAATAGTTTGTCTTACTTAACCTCATAGAAAAAAACCGGGTTGATAAAAAGAATGCTGTTACACAGACCAAAGTAGATTTTTGGATGGATAACTGAATGGATGAAAAATTATTCATCTAATTAACTAGTATTTATAAAGCAGCTGCTCTAACCCCAAAATTGAGCTAGGTACTGGGAACATAAATAAAAAGGTACAATGGTCCATGCTCCAGAAGAGTTTACATTTGGATAGACTCTGACTTATAAAAGAGTGATAGGCAAGAAAGGAGTTATTGTCTGGAGAGCTAGAGAGATTATGAATGGAGCTACTGAAAAGTCTATTGTCACCTCTTTCCAGTATCAATAGCAGTATTGTCTGGATTACTATTCATAGAACAAGAGGCAGAAGGAATATGTTGCAGTGAGAGGCATTTTAGGGTGGGGAAAGAAAGTGAGGAGTTGTATTCAAGCATATTGTGGCAAGATGGTTTTATAGGCCCTGGCTTTCCCATGAATAGCTGGATGAGTTATAAAGCATATTTGGAAGCCAGCTAAAGATATTGAGCAAGAGACATAATGTTCATTCATTCATCAATCAAGAAAACCTATGGAGCTCCTTTAGCTCTACATCTTGCACACTCACTGTCATTAGATAGCAATCTGGTTCCATAATCAGAAAGGAATACAAAAATTTTCTGGATGGATGTGAAGGAGGAAGGGAGATCAAATTTCAAACTTTGATTTTCTTTTGTCTTTTTTTTTAAGATGCCCAAGTTTATCCCAGAAGCAAAGTCTCATATCTTTAATATAACAAAACAGAGCTACATATCTACATATATTTTTCCATGATAGAATTTCTAAAGAACTAAAACTGAAAATCATCCAAAGGCAATTAGAGTAGATAACAGTGGAAATGAGCAGGATGAAATACCTTATAATAAGAAATTACATGGGAAAAGTAGTGTGTCATAGAGACATGAATAACCAGGGCTGGTCACATAAAGGTAAGAAGAACTGTTATGTAAATATTCATACTCTATTGGTCTGAAAAATGTCTAGAGGACCCTCAGCATATTGGATAAACTCCAGTGGATTTACTAGAGAACATGGACAAAAGCTACAAGAACAAGCAGGGAAAGAGGATATAATCATCTTTGTTAGAAGGTCTATCCCCGAAGAGATAGATCACAGCTCTAATGGAATATTGAAGTATTATTAAAGCGATAGTTAATGAACATGTAGATAAGTAATCTATAATTAAGACAACATGGTTTCATCAAGATAATGTGAGATCACACTAGACAAGAGAAGGGAAGGTAATAATTTAAGCAGCTACTATGTACCAGTCATTGTACTGAACACTTAAAAAAAATCTCATTTGATCCTCACAACAACCCTGGGAGGCATTTGCTTTTATTATCATCTCCATTTTCAGCTGAAAAAAAAAAGCTGAATTAAAAGGCTCTATTCAAAAAGTAGTCATCCAAATGATGTTAAAAATGAAGTTTCTTTTAAATTAAAAAAAAATATTTTTGTTAATCTAAATTCAACAAACAACAAAAAATATATACTTTTCCATTCTACAAGAATAGAAAAAGAGTGTGGAATATGAAACCATAATCTCTATTATGTCTAAGTTCTTTTTTTAAAGTTTACAATAAATTTGTACTAGTTTCAAAACTGTCTTGTTTGTGGGGGTCTCATTCAGTGTCTTTCTATCTTCCTATATACATCAAAAATTATTCAATGACCTTCTTTCCCTTTTCTAAATTATTAACAATAATCTTCTCCTACCCAAATTACCGCCAAAAGTAAAAAACAAGACAAAACAAAATCTCATTTGTAATAAACAAGCAAAATAATTCCACATATTAGCTAGGTATGAAAATGAATATCTCATAAGACTTGAGTCTATCACCTCAATATCAGAAGACAGGGAGTATACTTCTTCACTCAGTTTCTATAGTGCTATCTGATCTTTGCATTGATAAGAGTTAAGTCTTCCAAAGTGTTTTTGTTTACAGTGTTGTAGTCTTTGTGTAAATTATGTTCTTTTGTTTTGCTCTCTACTTTTAGTTTTTTGCTCATATACCTTTCCAGGTATTTTGCCCATACACCTTTCCAGTTTTCTCTGAATCCATCTTTTTTTGAATTATTTCCATCATAGATGTATTACTCAAGAGTATCAAAATACAACAAGACTATCTCCTCAGTCCTGGTTGTCTTCTGTAACTCTCTTTGTAACCAATAAAGACAATTAAGAGTGTTGAAGGGATAGTTTTGGGGTTTTTTTCTGAATAGGCTTTCACAATTACTCAAATATATTTATCTTTCTAGCTTTTCTTGATTTCTGTGTTTGTATTCCAGAGTTTCTGCTCAATTCTATTCTTTTAAACAAGACTACTTAAAAGTTTTTTTATACTTTAAAAGATCTGTGTTCTCACTGCATATGAGAACATAATGGTTAACAGAATAAATTATTTAATACTTAGCTGCAGGAAAAGTAATTCTTGTTTGGATTCAATTATCCTTCTTTGTTTTATTATTTTATATTACAAAATTTCCTCTCCTTTTAAGTATTAGCTTCTAAGTCTTGTGTGATCCTGACTTTTTTCCTTTGATACTTTTAAATCTTTTAGGATTTTTTTTTGGGGGGGGGCTTGAATTTCTGGACTTTGACCATGACATTCCTGAGAGGTTTCACTTTCAGGAGCTTACCAGTGTTTTTGTTTTCATTTCACATGCTTTCTAATAAATCAAGAAAGTTTTCATTTATGAATTCTTGAAAGAGCATCTCTTTTTTTTTGCTTATTTTTAATGGAAGCTGATGGTTTTTAAATTATTACCCTTGACTGTTTTTATAGGTTAATTATTTTTAGAGTTGATAAATCATATCTTTTTTCATTTTTTTAATTTTGTTCTAATATTTCTTGCTCATGGAGTCATTGATTTCTAATTGATGCACACTAAATTTTAGACATTCCATTACTTTAAAAAATAGCTGGCATTTATTAATATTTTAAGGTTTGCAAAATATTTTCCAAATATTATCTTATTTCATTCTCCAACAATCCTGGAAGATATGGGCTATTATTATTATTATTATTCTCACTTTATAGATAAAGAAATTGAGGAAAAGTTTAAGTAATTTAAATTGAGTTTAACAAGTATCTAAGGCTAGAATTGATCTCAGGTCTCTCTGATTGTAAGCCCAGCACTCTCTTTATTGTACCACTTAGCTGTTCAGTTCTAAGCTATGTGTCCTTCTTCCAATTCTTTCCTATAAAGCCCTTATTTCATTTATAATTTCATTTTTAAAAATATTTAACTTCATTGTTTTCATACACTCATTCTTGTGTCTAAGTCATTTTTCTCCCTCTGGGGTTCTGCTTATAATTGTTGTGTAGTTACACACTTTTGAGCTTGCTTCTTGAATATCTATAGATCTATACTATTTTTTCATAGTGTTCAGTGATGGCTTCTGTTTCCTTCTTTCTCTAGTCTCAGAGCTTAATTTGGGACTTAGACTACTTGGCTCTATCACTTCCTGTTTGCTTGGACATCATCATCTTTGGGTTTGATGCTACCCATCATTTCCTGGTTTCCTACTGCTGACTTCCACTTCCCAGGTATATCACCACTCAGAAAGCTGACTGATTTCTCATACTGGATGTCTGGGTCCAATGTGCTTTTCTCTTCAGGACCCTGGAGAGCATTTCATGTCTTTGGGCTTCCAAAACTCTTGAGTACTGACATATACCATTACCCTAGCCATGATCAGAATGTTATAAGTTTCTGACCATCCATAAGCTTTCTTGCTGAATAACTTCAGTATTCTTGCCCATGGATACAGAATGTTAAACTCTCTCTCTGACCATAGTAGCAGGCTTCTGTTGTGTTAACTTACTGGGATCCTTTTCCCCGGAGTTACATTTTTCTGTCTGTCATTTTGTGAAATTATGAGGTGTATGAAAGTGTTTACTATAATTTATCTTTGGATTTCTTGATCATTATTTAATCATGTACTTTTTTTTTTGTCATTGCTAGAATACGCATATGAAAACTAGGCTCTTTGATAGCTATCTTAATTAGAATTCTTATTAAAGATGCTTCTAAAATTTCAATCTATCAAACATTTTTTAGCAATCATAAACATTTATTAGGAGCTTACAATGTGCCAGACCCTATGATAAATACATTGATAAAAAGAAAAGAAAATGACAGCCTTTCCCCTCAAGGAACTCACAACCTAATGGATGAGACAACAAGAAAAGAAGAGGAATTGGGAAAGGCTTCCTAAAGAAGGTAGGGTTTTGGGACTTGAAGGAAGTTAGAGAAGCCAAAAGGGTGGGGATAAAGAGGAAGAACATTCCAGACTTGGAGGACAGATTAAGAAATGGAATATTTTATACAGGGAACAGTAAAGGAAGCTAATGTCACTGAATCAAAGAAATGAGGAGAGATGGGGAGGGAAGGATCCTAGGTTATGAAGGACTTTGAATGTTAAACAGAGGATTTTGTATTCAATCCAGGAGGTGATAGGAATTTTGCTGAATATGACAGCAGAGGATGGGAGGTGTGAGGTGCAATCTAGTCAAGACCTGTGCTTTAGAAAAATCACTTTGGCATCTGAATGGAGGATGTTCTGGAGTGAGGAGTGACTTGTGACAGGCAAACTAAGCAACAAGTTATAGTAAAAGTCTAGGTGCAGAGAGCTGAAGTCCTGAACTTAGATGACAGTAATATCAGAAGATAAAAATATGTTCAAGATGGGACACAAAGCTAAAATCAACAGACGCTGGCCAACAGATTGGATATGGGAAGTGAGAGTGGAGTCAAAGATGATATATAGATTATAAACCTAGTCAAGGGTAGTGGTGTCCTTGATAGAAATGAGAAAATTTGGTCACAGGGGAAGGAAAAATATTTTAGAGATGTTGGGTGTAAAATATTTACTAGTTCATCTGATTTGAAATGTCTGCAAGATTGTAGGTCAGCAAGGAGTTTAGATAGATTTGAGAATCATCAGGAAAGAGATAATAATTAAATCCTTGGAAGCTAATGTGATCAGCAAGTAAAATTGTATAGAGAAAGAAGAGGGTTTAAAATAGAACCTTGTAGGACCCCCATGATTAGAAGGAGTGATCCACTTGAAGATCCAAACAAAGGAAACTGAGAGGTGGTCAGATAAATAGGAGAAGAACCAGGAAAGAATAGGGCCTCAGAAACCTATTAGAGGGGCAGAGCCAAGATGGTGACAGGAGAAGAGCCTCTCCTAGGTGTTCTCTCCAAAATATTTCAAAAATCTTAAAATTATGCCTCTAACTAAATTTTTGAGAGACAGAACCCACAGAAGGATCCAGTGAGGCAATTCTCCAGCCCAAGGTAACCTGGAAAATAGTGGAAAAGTCTGCTTCACAGGGTTAGAGGGGTGGCCCTGCCAGAGTGAAGGAACTTCAGCCTCCCAGGAACAGGCCCAGGATACCTGGGAGCCATGGTTCCGAGCAGCAGAAGTAGTTTCCTGGCCTGCACCCTGGGGAGCACTGGGCACAACTTGGGGAATCAGCAGAGAGACCTCTGCCAGAGCAAGCACAAAGCCCAGGCCCTCAGGGCAGTTGCTGAGGTGTGGAGGCAGGGGCAGTGGCAGCCCAGATCCAGGAAACAGAAGCAGGTGCCTCCAGACAGATGCACCTTGAGTGCCCAGCCCACCAAAGGTAAGGGAGTGGAGGGAGACTGCTGAAATCTGTCCTCTATCCCTGGAACAGGACTCTGGGGCTCTGACAACACTCAGATCCTGAGCACAGTCTAGGCCTCCTATGGATCAGGGACCCCCCCCCCCCCAAGCCCTGTGGCAGAGGGGTGCACTTGTGGTCATTCACAGACCAGGAGAACAGTCAGAGCCTCATATAATGAGGTCCTTGTGAGGGTGTCCCAATTAAAACTCAAAAGCTCAGGAAGCACCCCAAAATCAGGCACAGGCTGTGGAAATGAGTAAACAGAGAAAAAAGAGGAACACCATTGACAAATACTTTGTCTATGATCCAAGGAAGTACAAGCTTCTACATCTAAAGACTCCAAGAAAAAATGGAAGCTGGGCTCAGGCTATGATAGAGCTCAAAAAAGATTTTGAAAATTAAGTGATGGAAATAGAAGAAAAATTGGGGAAAGAAATGAGAGAGATGCAGGAAAAACCATGAAAAAGAAGTTAGCAACTTAGTCAAGGAGATCAAAAAAAATGCTGAAGAAAATAACGTGTCAAAAACAAGCATAGGCCAAATGGATAAAAGAGTTCAAAAAAAAGTTTTTTGAGGAGAAGAATGCTTTGAAAAGCAGAACTGGGGGGCGGCTAGGTGGCATAGTGGATAAAGTACCGGCCTTGGAGTCAGGAGTACCTGGGTTCAAATCCGGTCTCAGACACTTAATAATTACCTAGCTGTGTGGCCTTGGGCAAGTCACTTAACCCCATTTGCCTTGCAAAAACCTAAAAAAAAAAAAAAAAGCAGAATTGGCCAGATGGAAAAGAAGATAAGAAAACTCTCTGAGGAAAACAAATCCTTCAGATGTAGACTGGAGCTAAAGGAAGCTGATGAATTTATGAGAAGGCAAGACACAATACTTCAATACCAAAAGAATGAAAAATTAAAAGAAAATGTGAAACATCTCGTTGAAAAAACAACTGATCTGGAAAACAGATTCAGGAAAGAAAATTTGAAAAGTATTGGAATAACTGAAAGTCATGATCAGGAAAAGAGATTTGACCTCATTTTTAAAGATTTTCTACAGGAAAATTGCCCTGATATCCTAGAAACAGAGGGCAAAATAGAAATTGAGAGAATTCACTGATCTCCTCCAGAAAGAAATCCAAAAAAACCAACTCCCAGGAATATTATAGCCAAGTACCAGAATTCCCAAGTCAAAGATAAAATATTGCAAGCAGCCAGAAAGACACAATTCAAATATCGTGGAGCTGCAGGTAGGATCACACAAGACTTAGCAGCAAGTACCTAAGGGCTTGTAGGGCTTGGAATATAATATCCCGGAAGGCAAAAGAGCTTGTGGAATGCAACCGAGAATCAACTACCCAGCAAAACTGAACATCTTCCAGGGGAAAAGATGGACTTTCAACAAACCAAGGGAATTTCAAATGTTCCTGTTGAAACAACCAGAGCTGAGCAGAAAGTTTGACCTTCAAATATAGGACTCAGGTAAAGCATAGAGAGTGGAGGAAAAGGATAAAATATGAGGGACTTAATGATAATGAACTGCATGTATTCCTGCACAGAAAAATGATACTGATAATACTCATAATGAACTTTTTCATTTAAAAGAGCAAGTAGAAGGAGCTTTTATAGATGCAGCACAGGAGAGAGCTGAATGTGAAAATATAATATATTGTAAAAATGGAGTCAATAACTAAAAGGTTATCCCTGGGAGTAAGAGAAAGATGAGGAATAGACTAACATATTTCATATAAAAGATCTTTTTTGCAATGAGCTTTTGCAATGATATGGAAGGGGAAGGCAAAGGGGAATGAAGGCACCTTCACTCTCATCAGAAATGGCTCAGAAAGGAAACAGCATACACACTCAATAGGGTATAGACATCTAGAGTAAAAAAGAAAGAAGGAGGAAGGGGGGAAGGGGGGATGTGGATGGTAGAAGACAGGGTAGATCATGGGAGAGAATAGTCAGATATAACACATTTTCTTTTTTGCTTCTTGCAAGGGGCTGGGATTGGGTGACCTGTCCAGCACCATGGGGTCAGGTGGTTGCTGGGTTTCAGGGGTGATATGTGGCCTTGAGGCCTCTTGGCCCAGGGCCAGTGCTTAGTCTGCTGTACCACTCAGCTACCCTACAGCACATTTTGGAAGAGGGACAGAGTGAAAGGAGACAGAAAATATAATATAAGATAGTGGGGAGGAATGGATAGAGGGAATTACAATCAGCAACAGCAACTGTGGAAAAATATGGAACTTCTGTGATGGACTTATGATAAAGAACATGATCCATCCAAGAGAGAGCTGATGGTATCAGAACACAGAGTGAAAAACATTTTTTTCTCTCTCTTTTACTTTATTTCTCATGGGGTTCTATATTTTTGGGGGGAGGGGGTATTATGTTTACTCTTAAACAAAAATATTTTAGTAATGCATTAAAAAGCATCACTTATACAGAAATATTCATAGCAGCTCTGTTTGTGGTAGCAAAGAATTGGAAATTAAATGAATTCCCATCAATTGGGGAATGGCTTAGCAAAATGTAAGATATATATGTGATGGAACACTATTGTTCTATTAGAAGCCAAGAGGGATGGGAATTCAGGGAAGCCTGGAAAGATTTGCATGAACTGATGTTGAGTGAGATGAGCAAAACCAGAACACCGTACACTCTAACAGCAACATGGGGGTGATGATCAGTCTTAATGGACTTGCTCATTCCATTAGTGCAACAATCAGGAATAATACTTTATTTATCTTCCTTAAGGATATGATTTCTCCCTCATCACATTCAACTTAGATCAATGTATACCATGGAAACAATGTAAAGACTAACAGACTGCCTTCTGTGGGGGTGGAGGGAGGGAAGCAAGATTAGGGGAAAAATTGTAAAAAATTCAAAATAATAAATGATAAAAAAGGAAAGGGGATTGCAGGCAGAAAAGATGGACATGGTGTGTTTGACAAATGAGCATTCTAGCTAGATTATATCCTATATGAAAGGTAGTCCTGGGAGATGAAGCCATGCTGTATTTTTATTGAGGAGAGCCTTGAATGCCAGGCTAATGTATTTGGACTTTATTCTGCTGACAACAAGGGAGCAATATAAGTTTTGCTTTCCATGGAGAAATCCAGCAGCACTGTGCCTGATAGCAGAGAAAAGGAAGGCCCTTTAGAAGGGTCCTCAAGACCTGAGCTATCACTGGGAAAGGCAAAAGATGAGTGAAATGGAGATGCCATTGTAAGAAGAAAGAGACTGACACTTCAGTTTAACACAAGAGAAATACATATCACTCATTCAAAGTAAAACACACTAATGTTTATCACTATGGAAAAAACCACCTATTAGAAAAGAGTATTGAGGAGAATGAGGATTGAGAAAAAATTATTGAATTTGACTATTGGGAAATCATTAGTATCTTTGTAGAAAGGAGTTTCCATGGGATGATAAGAATGAAATCTATATTGTAGGGCAAGAGGGAACAGCCTTTTCAAAGAGTTTAGCCACAGAGGGAAGAAGAAATATAGAATGATAATTGGGTGGAAGGATCAAGGGAGAGTTTTTTTTAAGGATGAAGAAAACATGGTCATGTTTGAAGGCTTTAAATAATGAGACAACAGAGAGAGAGAGAGAGAGAGAGAGAGAGAGAGAGAGAGAGAGATTGAAGATAAGAAAGAGCAGGTATGACAGAAGAGACAGATGTTGTAGGAAATGAGATAGAACTGGGTTGTTTGTATAGGTAGAGGCACTTATCTTGCCAAGATGTCATTCCAACTCTTTGTGTCAAAAAGGGAAAATGAAGTTGGCAGAGGGCATCTGAGTGTCATGAGATAAGGAAGCCAGAAAAAGAGGGTGAATTTTTCAGCAAAATAAAAGGCAAGGTTCTCAGATAAAAGGGTGGTGGGAGGGGAACCATGGGAGATTTGAGGAGTCAAAAGAATTGAAAGAACCCCTATGGAATATGTGATGATAAATTGATAAGGATGGTATGGGAGAATTATCCCACAGAGATGATAGCTCAGTAGAGGTTGTGTAACATAAATTTGTGGCAGACCCTGCCAGAATGGTTGTATGATTTTCTCCATCTTGATTCAGCAATGAGAATATGAGTTAAGGCTTGTGGGAGTGATCTAAGGTTGAGGGTTCACAAGGGATAATATAAGCAGCCCAGAAACCTAAGTGAAGAGATTGAAAAAAGTTGACTTAGTTCAAAAGTGGGTCAGAAAAAGAATATACCTACTCTAGGGATGAGCACCTGAGAGAAAACTGAGGAGTGAAGGGATTGAAGGTCATATTGTAGACAGAGTATGGGAAGGCAGAGGGAGAGGTGGAAAACAATGGATTATGAACACCTAAGGAAATTTCAGAGTTCTTAAATATAGAAATAGTACAATTGTGGGTAATGGTAAGGTCAACAGTATGACTATCTTTGTGTAATTTGAGGACCTAATTAGTTCAAGATACTGCCAGACCATAGAGATACAAATTTAAAACAAAGCCTCTTCTTTTAAGTACCTTATAATAGAAGTAGAGCACCCTATTTTTAACTACTGCTATTTAACTAAAACTTAGAAATTATGGGGTCAGTTCTTTCAATTGAAGCATATTCTAGCTCATAAAAATAACATAAAACTGAGTCTTTATAACCACAACTATCTCAATTATTCAATTTCCATCCCACTGTTCATCACATAATAGCCTTCCTTTTCAGTGTGGGTTTTATAGGGTTGACATACTGGTTTTTCCTTTGTAAATTAATGTCAGTATCAATAAAGAATAATGTGAACTTCCAAGTACTTTATCCTAACCAACTGAATAATCACTTTTTTTCTTTTAAGTATGAATTTGAGGGGGTTTTATTTAGGGATTTTACTTATTAATGTTGTTTAAAACTTAGATTTTTCTTTTCCTTAAATAGAGCCACCTCATATCAATGGATCAGATCATCCAGAAGAGATATCTGTAGTTGTAAATAATCTCCTTGAACTTTTCTGCATGGCTTCTGGTATTCCTACTCCCAAAATTACATGGGTGAAAGATGGACGGCCCCTACCACAGATTGATGATGTTCAGATTCTTGGAGGAGGAGAGATCCTTCGACTACCTAGTGCTCAGGTAATATTTTAGAATGTTGTAATTGCATTTTTCCCTTTCTTTGGAATCCTCATCTGTTAAAAAATGTAGGAAGGTTAGAAATTAGTAGTTTGAGGGAAACATTAAAATAGAAGCTTTGTATTTAGTTTTTATAACAGATCTAAATATTTTTCAGAAGCTATTTATGTGAAGGACTTTTACCCTCATACATTGACAATTTGGGTCCCTGAAAAACAATGTTTTGTTGGTGATCACGAGGATTATGACCTCAACTTGCTCCTTGGGTTTCTCTTTCTGCGTATCTACAAGATGGCACAGGATACTTCCTCTATCGCTTTACTTTCATTAGGCATGGATCTTCCAACATTTTCCAGCCTCTGTGTACTCTTTTTCCAGATTGCCAAGTTCCTATCTAGTCCAATAATAACTCATGATTTTCTTTCATCTTTTATGCTACCACCCACTTGTATCCTACTGCCGTTTACCTCCTTAGTATGTAACCAAAAGAAATGACAGTCATCATATCCGAAAAGTTTGAATATCCAAACAATAGGAGTAACACTATATATTTTTGTTAGAGCCTGAATTTTAAGCTCCCCACTCTGATACTCTTCTAAGTCATGCCTTTTTGCTCTGGCAGGAAAGGGTGAAAGATATGCACCCAAGGGTTTTTGTAGAAAAATGCTAAGCAGGCCTCTCACTTCAAAAGGTCACATGTGAAAGGGCAAGTTGTCTCAGAATTCATGGTTCATGTAGTCTAATTTCTCTTATAAATTCTTCAATTCCTAACTAGTCACCATGAACATCTGCTAAGCTTGGTTCCCCCAGCTGAGGTGAAGTTGAAGTAAATTGCCTAAGATTACATACGTGAGATAGGTGTCACAATGAATAAGAGGACTGAAGTCAAGAAGATTAGAATTCAAATCCTGCCTCAGACACTCATAGGGATCTGACCCTGAACAAGTCACTTAACCTATATGCCTTGGTTTTCCCCTCATGTGTAAAATGGGGATAAAGTATCATCTAGTTTTAAGATCACATTTGTAAAATTCTTAAGTACTATATAATAAATGTTACTACTAATATCATTACTACTATTATTACTTTTAAACAGGGCTGGAATTCAAACCTAGATCATTTGACACAAAATATATTTAGAAGAATTTTTTACTACACCACAGTATACAATATCTTATTATGCTTTTAATTCCCAATGACTGAATTTGTGCCATCAAAATAGATTAATAATTTAATGAGATTTTAAAAAATATTTTCCATATGATAGCTGCTTTAAATTATTTAGACTAATACATGCACAATTTTCAAGAGATGCTTCAATTTTATAACAATATTCAACTCAAATTTCAATGTGAGAAATAAAATTGAATGATCCCTCACAATTATATGTAATAGAATTGCTTTCATATGTAAACAAAAATATTTAACCCTTTTCATATGTTAGCAGATGGAACATTTTGAGACCTTTTAGTTCTTTAAGCAATGAATAATCCCACACACCAATTTATTTCTTTTGTCCTTGCTCAGTTAACATATACATTTCTTAATGAAATTACATTTTCATATTTTTTCATTGTAGCTGAAAAGAGGGGAAAGAACACTTAGTTGAACTTTTTAGAGTTTCGTTTTGTTTTTTCCTGTCATTATATAGCAAATACTATTCAAATTCTCCTCAGACTTTCCCCCTTTTCTAACATCCTGTTTACTCTGGATGAAAGAAACATATCTGCTTAAACTATTAAGTTACTAGCTTCATCTAAACAACACTGTAGTATAATCAATTAATCAGCAAAAATTTATTAAAGCACTGCTATTGGAAGATATTAATACTAGGGTTAATTGGGATAGAAATGTCATGTCTTTCTGCCCTCAGGGACTTTATTTTTGAGGCAAGGTAGATCCTACATTTTCCTTATATTCTACCATCTTTGGGTGTGACTAGGATGGGTGAAAAGCATGAGTTCAGTTCAGCCTCCATGGATCTAATAACCATACCCCCCTTATTCTTCCTCAGCCTCTAAGATCTCAAAAACAATAAGAGATTCTGCCTCTTTGAGAATTAGAGGTAAGAGTCACCACCACTTCCTTGCCCAGTCTTCATAGAATCCTGGAAGGTAGTTACTCCCATCACCTTGTCAGTGTTTGCTAAGGGAGGGGGAGAATATATGTGTGTGTATGTATGTATGTATATATGTATGTATATCCCCTTTAACAAACTGTCTTTTATCTTACATTTTTCATCATTTCATACTCTACGTTTTATCAGGCTAATAGAAACCTGGCTCTCTTCAGGAGACACTTCAACTCTTGCTAAGTTTCTTCTTTTTCTCATGCCTCCCAAAAGCCAGAAGGAAGAATAAACTTATTTTTGCTTCTCATTTTCAGTTCCAGACTATAACTGTGTTATCATCACTTAGTACTCCACTTCCTTTGAGGTTAGCATCATCTCTCTTTAGCAGATGGTCCAACTCCTTTTCACATCCATATACTGACCTCCAAGCCATGTTCCCTCTTTTCTCAAGCTCTTAACATTCTTGTCAATGCTCTGGTCTCCAGTTCACCAATTTCCTAAACTTCAATAATATTCTTCTATTTGCTGCCTCAGCCACACAGACATAATGAAGTTGATCTGACCATGATCTACCATCATTACCCAGAAGTCTGAAATATCTCCATAAACCTAATCTTGATTTTCTCATGAAAGTTCTCTCCATCTCAATCTGGATTTTCTTTCTTCCAATCATATATCAATTCTGTGGTTGACCAGTTCAACCATTTACTATCAATTGCCATCTAATATTTTGCTTTATTTTCCTATTAACCATATTTCAAACCTGCTTTATCTAGGTTTTATCCACCACATGACCCACTTTTGTCAAGGTTAACCTTTCTCCTCATTCTCAGGGCCATCTCCTCCCATAGTTTTCATTTCTGATGAGTGTTAATGAACACTGTGAGCACTAGATTTTCTGTCTGTCAAAAGAGCATTAGGTCACATACCTGCCCTGTTACTTATTTATGTGTCTTTGAGTAATTTCAGTTTCCTTATGTGCAAAATGAAGGAGTGGGACTAAATGGAACTCCAATTCATTCAGCTCCATATCAATGATCCTATTTTCTTTATTGCCTTTGGCAACAAAATGAAGCCCATTCCTAACTTATTCTCCAAGGAGAGCATGTGAGCTATCCCGTTTTTTTAGCTATAAATTCATTTATCTTTTAGTTTTATTTATAAGGAGAATGTCAGAATTCATTTATTCAATTCCAGTAATGAATCAACTCACTGGACATTGTACCTCTCACATGTAGTATACCAATAATAAGTTACTCATTATAAGTGGTCTTCTTATTCATTCATCTATCCCCTGTTCACTTTTGTTTCATTCTTGTATTCTTATGATAGAAGTGATAGGGTGCTCCACAGGACTAGTGTTCATTTTTATATCTTCTTTTTGCTTACTAAAAGTCATGGTAAAGAATTCATTCATCAAGGAGTCTGTTACTAATGATGATCCTCTCAATCAGCAAAGTTGGTTCTCAAAAAGCTAATCTAGCTGATTTACGGTGAAACTCAAAGTCTTTTCCATGCTACCATCATTTGTAGGGGCAATTTTGGTAATCTATCTGTTAAAACAATACATAGGATTTTGCTTAAACAAAACAACTTTTAACTTTCAAAGCATTTGATATTGTGGCATTTTTGCAACATGGTGCAAAACCATAAAATCTGAAGCTTCTTCATTTCAATTCCCCAGGTATTTACTGAGCACCTATTTTATATCCAGCATAATACTAATGTGCTATTCTTGAGGCCCTTGTAATTCTTTTAGTGGAAATGAGACTTCTCCAAGAAAAATATACATGTCAGGCAGTTAAGAAATAATACATGTATAGTAGGGTGCCAAAGCATCCAGGACAGTGGGAAATAAGGGGAGATCAGGAAAAAAAATTAATATTTGCTTAAACTATGAGACATAGTTCCTTGAAGGACATAGGATTTAAAGTGTTAGAATTGGAATATTTGAAGGAAGACCATTATAGGCAAGGGAAGCAACAAAGCAAAAGCAGAAAGATGAGAATAAGTACAGACTATGCATTGACTTGACTTGATTGTACAGCAGTATAAATAAAATAGGTAGATATGGCCCATTTATGGATCTCCTGAAAGTTAAAGATGAAGAGTTTGTGATTTATTCCAAGGATAAAAGATAAGCAATGTGGGTGAGGGACTTCGTAATAGATAACTTACTCTAAAATGCCATCTAAACAATTTCAAAAATCTCTCTTTTAAAGCTCTCAAACTCTCTGAAAACGCAAGCTTCTTTGTAGAAGCATGAACTTTGAATATAAAAACAAAACAAAACAAAAAAGCCCTCTAACGTTAGGGCATATTCTCGTTAGTAAAAGAAAGTTGTATCCTCAATTTATTCAATATAAATTACTCACTGAAAAGGGAATGGCTCTTTGGAGACATTTATGCATATATGCAAGTGAATTAGAATTAGGAAATTTAATGAAAAAAATCTGGATGTTAACTTACAATCAAACTTATTTACTTTTTAATGGAATTTTTCAGCTTTAATTTAAATGTCTGGCATTGTATAGTGTAGATTTTACTAGACTAAGATCCTGTCAAAGACATTAAGTTAAAACACAGCTCTTTGTCCTAATATGTATATACATATTTTATAAATAGTATATGTGTGTAGATGCATTTTGTTATTGAGTTTCATTTTTATGACCTCTACTGCTACTCTCAGGATTTATTTTTTTATTCATTTACCTCCCATCAGACCTTATAAATTTATATTACAAACTGTAACAAAATCTCATCAGATGCATATAAATTGCAAACATTTCTGAGATGAAATGTTGAAATTGGATTGCAATGTAATAGAACTGACTCATCAGAGTTTTAAAGGGATTTTTATATGTGGAACATTAATCCCTAAAAGCTAATAAACTCCTTAATCTTTTGAGAAATATGTTTTTTTCAGCAGATCTTTGGGAATTTGGGTTATCCTCTTCCTGTTTTTATTCTCATTATAGAACTAATATGTGGTAGATATATTTTGTGTATAATAAAATCTTTTTTTAGGTAGAAGACACAGGAAGATATACATGTTTAGCATCTAGTCCTGCAGGAGATGATGATAGAGAATATTTGGTCAGAGTGCATGGTAAGTTTGGCCAGAAGTTCTACAATCATTTTATGCCTTCAGGTTACATAATTGAATATAACTTAAAACATGCTACATTGTTGAAAATTAGAGATATTCATATTTTAAAATTTTTTCCCTACTTATTTGTTTCTAATATTCTTCTACCTAGCACTTTCCTACAAGACAAACATGGGTAAGGGAATCTGAACAGTCACACTGGATCTAGTCTGTTTTGTTCTAGCTTCTTTGGTGCATAGCCTTTGGGTCTAATGACTAACCCATAGAATGAATGGACTTGACTTCAGGTTATTGTGCTTTTTAGGTGTATCTTTGCACAATGAAGTGCTGCCTTTAAAAGACATTGATTTCCACACTCAGATTTTGAGGATTAGTAGAGTTGGTTAGAAAGAAATGAGTATATTTAGACTTCTAATTTTAGTAGAGGAGAGCAGATATTTTTCAACCTAGATTTTTATGAATAGCTATTGACTCTATATATTTAAAAATACCATATGATACCCAGAGAAAACTAGTAACAAGAGTTGATGTTTAATTAACAAGTCCTTTCAATAATTCAGTATGTTCTAAGATGCCTTCTGGTTACTTTTTTATCTTTTTTCCATTGACTGAATAGTAAAATCCCCACTGTAGTAGAATTTTTGGAATCAAATAAGTAGTAATGTAATGATTTCTCACAGTAATTTGAAATCCTTTTAGTGTAGAAGTTTGCAGTCTTTTTTCCTGTCATGGATCTTATGAACATTATCTCACAATAATGTTTTTAAATGCTTAAAATAAAATATATAAGATTACAAAAGAAAACAATTATATTGAAATAATAGTTATTAAAATAGTTTAAAGAAACAAATTCAAAGACTTAAGAATCCTTGGCTAGAGGGAAAAAAAGAAAAAAAAAGTTAGGAGATCTTGATTGTACCATATCCTGGTTCTGTCATGAATTATGGAATCCTAAACAAATTACCCCATCTTTGTGCTTTAGGTATCTTATCTAGAAAATAGGGATAGTAATACCCATTACCTCTTATGACGTAGCTGGAGACTCACCTAAGTTAGTATGTGTGGAAAGACCCTTAAAATTAAAAAAAATGTTCTCCAGGCATATAGGTAAAGCAAGTGAGAAGAAACCACTTGAAGTTGTCCTTTATGCTCTATTTCATATTTATTGTTATATACAGTACCACCTAATATTGCTGGGACCAGTGATCTTCAGGACATCATTGTGTTACAAAACAGGCAAGTTACACTGGAATGCAAATCAGATGCAGTACCCCCACCTATAATTACCTGGCTTAAAAATGGAGAGCAATTACAGGTAAATTTCATATACTTTAGGTTTTTTTTTTTTTAGGTATTTTGTTGAGAGAAAGAAAAGCACATTTCACTGGTCTTACTTTCCTCTATAGAATGACTTATTGCAATGACTTGTATAGGACCCAATGAATGCTAGCTGGTATAGGACCTAATGAAGTCTAGCTATTGGGCTCCATGCCACACATCTATGCTTAAAAGTTCAGAATGCTTTCCAATACAAGCCTGAATTTGGTCATTTTGATGCATCCTTCTTTGAACTGATGAAAGCTCTTGGGTTCCTCAAAATGTACATGACATGTAGTAGGGCCCTCTAGATCCCTGGGACTAACCTAACATTTGATTTTTTGGTACATCTCAAAAGCCCTTGAAGTCAACTTGGATATTTGGATACTCATCCTAGAAGGAAAAGACTTGTACTGAATTATCTAGGGTCTCTATAACCCAATAGTTGATTGACATTAAAATTATTCATTTGACTTTTAAGGTTTTCTTGACTCAACAGAGGATAATGCTCTTGTCTGGAATATTTTGCTTTTTAAAAAAGTGCTGAATTCCTTGACTCTTCTTTCTTTTTATTCCTCCTCAGTTCTATGAATAAATATCAAAATCCTATTGGTGCTATGCTACTAAACAAAAAGAAAAGGAGGTATTTTCATCTGAAGAAATAATCATATTAGGGGTTTAGGAGGTCTGGGTTCTAATTCCCATTTAGACAATGAAAGGTTAAGTCTCCATAAATAAATCACAATCTTATAATGATTCATGTGCTATGTTTGAAATACATGTATGTCCTTTCCACAGTGATTTAGTAAAATAACTTCAATAAGAGAATTTCATATAGTTTTGTTCAGTCATTTTTCAGTTGTTTTTCATGTCATGACCCCATTTGGAGTTTTCTTGGCAAATATATTGTAAAGATTTGCCATTTCTTTCCCTAGCTCATTTAAGAGATGACAAAAGAGAAACAGAGTTAAGTGACTTAGCTCTGATCACACAACTAGAAAGTGTCTGAGGTCATATATGAATTCAGGTCTTTCTGAAGCTTAGGCAAACTCTGTCCACAGCAGCAACTAGCTGCCCATAGTCAACAGGCATAGTAGAGTGCTGATCTCAAATTCAAGAAGATGCAGGTTCATGTTCAACCTCTGGTGCATGCTAACTCTGCAGTTATAGATAATTCATGTAACCTCTCCATGCTCCCAAAGCAATTCATCTATATCAGGGAAGGCAGCTTTCGGTGGCCCCATATCACAAGACTTTTCATGTTTCATTTGGGAGAAAGCATTTATGGTAAAGAAACATTATTTGACATAACCTCGGGCTTTTTGGATGTGTGAAAAATAATCATATTTTCATATGGCATAAATTATTGTAGTTATATGTTTCATTTATCTAATTTAGGCAACTCCACGAATACGTATCCTATCTGGTGGGCGATATTTACAGATCAACAATGCAGACCTAGGAGATACAGCCAGCTACACTTGTGTTGCAAGTAATATTGCAGGAAAGACTACAAGGGAATTTGCTCTGACTGTAAATGGTAAGGAAAAAAAGCTTTTACTGAATATTATTTTTAAACTGTAGTCAAATATTTCCACTATAATTAAAAGTAGAGATTTATTTTAATATTTTACATGCCAAATGCTAAATAACATTCTATGCTAAATAACATTTTATAAGCTAATTAACTATATTTAATTGTTTTGAAACCAAAAATTATTTTGTTTCTACATAATAGTCATGTTTCAAGTGAATTAAATGTAGTAAAAATGATAAATAGGAGTGTGTGTTATCTAAGCTGTGACCCAATCCCAATGGATACCATATAGAACATTGCTCTTAGAACAGCTGTAGAATTCGTAATGACTGATGTCATTCAAAATAAAGTGTTGGAAGAAGGCATGTACCTAATCATTCCAACCTATTTTCCACCTATATTAATTGTGTCCTGGAACTAGCTATTTTTTTGGTTAAAGATAGTCATCTCTAGTAGGTAAAATCCAAAGAATAAGCTTTGCCAATTTTGAAGAATAATATTTCAGATTTTCTCATCAAAATGTCCCTTAGATGTGTAACCTATACCATTTACATGTTGGTAAATGCAGCTTATGACACAAATGCCAACATTCAAATTCATGTTTTCTGTTCCCAGATGAACTCAATGTGTAATAAAGTGAACTTCACTGAGAATAGTAAGATTAATCACAGATGTGTGTTTCTTTAAAAATCCCACTTTCTGTTCTTCATTTAAAGAAAATGTTCTGCCAGTGTCAACATTTTCAAACAATTCTTTTGGCCAAGCAGGAACATGAAATATCATCTTTAATTTGCATCAGACTAAATCCGATTTTTTATTGAAACTTCTTGCAATAAACTCGATTTCTCACATATCAGAGTTTTAAATTTTCTCCTTTATACTGGACAAAGGGTATCTTAAGTTATCTTTAATTTTAGAGCATTGCTCTTAGAACAGCTGTAGAATTCTTAATGACTGATGTCATTCAAAATAAAGTGCTTGAAAGAAACTATAAATTGATTCTACCTCTGTTAACAGAAATCAGTTTTAGTTGATCTACCTATTTAATTCAAAGTTTACCTTGTGTTAATCTTTTCAAGACCTTAAGTGATGATATTTTTATTAACTTAATGTTTTGAATGCAGTTTCTCCAATCATAAAAGATGGTCCTCAGAGTCTTATTGTTCATCTGAATAAATCAGCTATACTGGAATGCATAGTTGAAGGTGTACCAACCCCAAGGATTACATGGAGAAAAGATGGAGCTATTCTACCTGGGAATAATGCCAGGTAATATTGAAAGAAAGAATTAGTTTTAAATAAGCTGGAGTCTTCAATGGTGTAAATAAATATTCTTGAGAAGAATGAAATGTTCTGTGAGACTAGAAGAATGAATTCTTAACTTTTGTCTGGCATATTTTTAGCCTCCTATATATTTGAAACAACATTGTCCCTCCTTACTCTAACATATTAATGGTTAAATTATAGAAGAAAACTATGTAGGATTATTAATGTCTCTAAGGTGGATGTCCAGAGTTTAACAATGAATCTCATGTTTGAGATCTTCAAATACAGGCCCATTTGCTCTGAGATTTGCTCTGATTATTTGCCAAACTGTTTTTTCCCTGTAACTTTTAGAATCCCTATCTTTCATGACCTCTGCAGTATTTGAAGACCCTTCTCAGGACTCATCCACTATGTGTATATCCATGTTTTTGTTGGATGCTCTTCTCTTTTTCCTTTTAGTCTTTCTCAAGTATTATTCTTTGTATGTATTACTCTTTGTATGTATTCTTTGTATGTATGTTTGTTACTTCTATTAAATTACTGTAAACTTAACCAACCTGGAAAAGGGGTTAGGACTATGAGAAATTTAACTAAACAAATTCTTTAAAAATAATGGAAATTAGGTGAGACCAGTTAGAAGAGACTTGGTGCTTATTTTCCTCAATATGTTATGAATGAAACAAGCTTTATGGCCTTTATTTTAGATATTCTGTCTCAGAAAATGGATTCCTTCATATTCACTCAGCACATGTCAGTGACACAGGGAGGTATTTGTGCATGGCCACCAATGCTGCTGGAACAGAACGCAAGAGAATTGATTTACAAGTCCATGGTAAATATATATATTTATAAACACTAGGAATTGGGGTGGCTAGGAGGTGCAGTGGATAGAGCATCAGCCTTGGAGTCAGGAGTACCTGAGTTCAAATCTGACCTCAGACACTTAATAATTACCTAGCCATGTGGCCTTGGGTAAGCCACTTAACCCCATTGCCTTGCAAAATCTAAAAAAAAAAAAAAAAACCACTAGGAATTGGAAAAGAGTTGGAAAACTTCAAGGATTTAAGTTAGTTTTAATATTTTATGCTGATACTTTTCATGAAGACCCTGATATATAAGTACATTATGCTTTATAACAAAAAATCAAGAGTCTTTGTTTTCCTACTGGGGTAAGTACTATGAACCAAGTATGTAAATTTAGAAGACCTTATTTGCATGACTAGCTAAGAATAAAAGCAAAGTTACATTTAAAATAATTGAAGTATTTAAGATTTAAAGTTTGAATACAGGACAAAATATATTGTGGTGGATTTGTTCCTTATCTGGTGAATCATTTTTTAGTCCCTCCATCTGTTGCTCCTGGACCTACCAATATTACTGTTACCGTAAATGTTCAAACCACCCTGGCATGCGAAGCTACTGGAATCCCAAGACCATCAATAATCTGGAAGAAGAATGGACAACTTCTTAATGTGGATCAAAATCAAAATTCCTACAGGTGAGAAGTAGTTAATTCTAAAGCTTCATTTTCTCACTTGAGAGTGGGATAGGGAAAATAAAAACAGAGTGAGAAAGAATTTAAATTTTCATTTTCATCCATGACAACAGGACAGAAAACATATGACTTGAGGAAAATCAACTGATAAATACACTGTAGAAATTTGTTTCTTAACAAGGAAATTATTCCTCCCCCACATAAAGCTTGTATTTTTATCAAATTCTCCTCCAAATGTTCAGTGATTATTTGTCAAATTGATTTTTCCCCCTATAATTTTTATAATCCCTATCTTTCATGACCTCTGCAGTATTTGAAGACCCTTTTCAGGACTCATCCACTATGTGTGTACCCAAGGTTTTGTTGGATGCTCTTCTCTTTTTCTTTTAGTCTTTCTCAAGTATCATTCTTTGTATTGGGGCAGCTAGGTGGTGCAGTGGATAGAGCCCTGGAGTCAGGAGGACATGAGTTCAAATCTGATCTCAGACACATAATAATTACCTAGCTGTGTGACCTTGGGCAAGCCACTTAACCCCACTGCCTTGTAAAAAAACTAAAAATGAAAAATAAAATTTTTTTTAAATATTCTTTGTATGTAACCAAAAGCTATATACAATGGTATGTAAAATACTTGGGAAAGCAGTAATTTTGATATGGTCTCATTTTGTGACTACAGTGATCATGCATGTGGGCTTCCACTAATACTAAACTGACTCTGAATGTCTTACCTGGACCAGATAAAACCTATTTAAGCTGGTTTCACCACCTTTAGTTATTTCACCAACATTACACAATTCTCTGTCAGCTGAGGGCTAGATTTCATGTCCAACTTATGTATGGACATGCTCTCTTTGTGCTTCATTGATTGCTTTTGCTGTGTTTTAATTCTGTGGTTTTTAATTCTGTGGATATTACTCCAAGTAAATGGGCAAAAATTATATTTTTTGTTACAAGTGTTAAGAGCACACTTCAATAATAGTGGATGCCTGATGTTAGAAAGATCTGAATTATGTGAATTATGATTTATGTGACATCAGGCAGATTGTCCAAGTTAATCCAATTGAACAAGGAAGGATATGAACTTGGGTCTTCCTAACTTCAAGTCTAGTGCCCTGTAAACAATCATGTTGTTTCTCACACATTGGCCATACCTTTATATTGGTTGTCCCCCATGTCTGGAATGCTTGGTTTCCTTCCGGACTCAGTTCAATCTCTACCTTGAGAGGCCTTTCCTGCACATCCCCTGCCACCTTTTAGTATCACTTTACTCTTCAAGGTTATTTTCTATTTGATTTGTTTATATTTTCTACATGCCTATACATGTTGTGACTCAATAAAATGGGATCTCCTTGAGGGCAGGGACTCTTTTTCTTTTGTCTTTGCATCATTAGCACAGCACAAGGAACAAAGTACTTAAATACTAAAGTATTCAAATACTGGTAACACTAGTACTAAATTAGAGCTTGATGATTGATTGAATCTGGGTGTATCCTCCCCTAATACAGATCCCAACTCCTTTAAAGTAAATGGTTTTCAGTAGTTTTTCTTGTGATATTATCTTTCATGTTAGTGAAAGACACATCATTCTGACCAAAAGGGTCATGAGGTTCCTCAAATTTAGCTTTTCTGGTTCTTAAGTCACAGTGCTTTGTAGTCTGACGTTGCATGCATACTCAAAGCTTTACTTAGTACAATTTGGTAGGACTTAGCAGAGCTTACACTATGTAAGTATGGCACTCAAGAATACAGGACAGCCTTCATGTTACCATGAGGTGCCCAAGTAGGATTTAATGTTTCATGTTAAAAAAGAATTCTCCATCCAAACTCCTATTCTCCCTTATTTTTAGTTTCTTCTATTATAAAAATGAAGGAACAGAAAAACCTTTATGTCCAAAGCTTTGTGCTGAATGGGGATAGAGTTCTATGCCTACAAATATCATGGAGAGAGAAAATTATATTAAAACTATATTTTAAAAACACATTAATTGTTATATATTCTAAATCAACTTCCAGACTATTGCATTTAAATTGAACCAACCTCTTTTGTAGGGTTTAGAATAATTAATATTTTTATGACTGTTTTTTCCTTCTGTTTTATATGCCTCTGACTGTAAATCTTGAAGAAAATTAAAACTTTGATTGATTAGTTCTATTGATTAATTTAGTTAAATTCATTTAAATTTAAATAATTAATTTAATTAAAAATTAAAATTTTAGTTTCCCCTAGTATTAGCTTTTAATAAAATAAAAAAATTTCCAGATTCAAATTTAGATTTATATGTTTATATAATGGCATTAAATTTACAAAACATTTTCATTTAATGCTTGAAATTGCTGTGAGGAGGATGCTATTAGTATTATCTTTTTTACAAAAGAAAGTGAAACTGAGAGAAGTTAGATGACTGACCCAAGTTCATATAGCCGTCTAAAGCAGGGTTTGAACTCCAGATCTTCTTGACTCCATATCTAATACTCTACCTCCTGTGCCAGCTAGCTGATTCTGAACAGAATCTGCATTTTCTCTCAGATGTTGTTACTGTGGCAGAACACCATTTACTTAATGATACACCATGAACTATATACTTTCATAGAAGATACTGCAAATCAAAATTTATTTTAATTATGTCAAAATATAATCCCAAATCATTAGCTAATAGAATTAAATACTGTCCTAAATTTTGTTAAAGACCCAAATGCAAATTCCAAGGCAAACATTAACAAGGATTTCAAAGCATATGCACATACACATACATATATTACTGATACTTTCTGTCTTTCTACCAGCTGACACAAATATAGATATTAAATATAACTATGGCTTCCTTTTGCCACATTGTGCTTTTTGTGCTTTTCCTTGCAACAACAACAACAACCAAAAAAACAGAGATTATATCTGAGAAAGTAGCATTAATTTCCATTTCTTAGGCAGGTGAGGGAGGGAAGTTTGTTACAGTCTAACCGAAAAAAATAAAACAAAACTAACCTTGCAACAAACGTATCCAGAAAAATAAATTCTCACATTGATCATGTCCAAAAATTTAGATTTAATTCTAGATTTTAAATCCATCATCTCTTTAGCAGAAGGGAGATAGTATAATTCATCTTTAGTTTTATGAACTCATGGATTATGACTGCATTAATGGGAGATCTAAAATCTTGCAAAATTGTTTTCTACTATTGTGTTGTCATCATATAAGCTGTTCTCCTAATTCTGCTCACTTCACTCTGCATTAGGTCATAGAGGTCTTCCTGGCTTCTTTTCAAACCACCCATTTTGTCATTTCTAGTATCACATTAATATTCTATTACATTCATAGATATTTGTTTGGCTATTCCTCAAAAGGTGGGTCTTCCCTTAGTTTCCAATTTGGCGCTACTGCAAAAAGATTTTATAAATATTGTGGCAAGTATTGGTTCTTTTCTTTCAGGATTCAATTTAAGACCATATCCTAATTATCTTTGGGAATCATGAAAATATTCTCTAACAAAGTAAATTTTACATGATATTTTATAGTGGTTCATTACACTTGACGAATCATAAAATCATAGCATCATTTTTTTGCAATCATTATGAACTCTCTGTACCAAAAAATAAACAAGATGAAGAGGTGGAAAACAACTAGGCATTAAGTACAAAACTCCATTCCTCATCTTCATCTAGTATAGAAGTTTGGAGTCTGTCTGGGAAATCTAGGACTTGTTGACTATTTATTTAATAATAAAGTTATCCTAGAGGAATCTATGGGAATAAGAATCCATGTCTTATAACTAAAAACACTTTATGAAATTTCTGAACACCTCGTTACATCTCTTGTGACTCATAATCTTTGAAACATTTCTCCTAGGCTGTTGTCTTCAGGATCTCTAGTAATCATTTCACCTACTGTGGATGACACTGCAGAATATGAATGCACTGTATCAAATGATGCTGGAGAAGATCAGAGAGCCATGATTCTCAATGTACAAGGTATGACTGTGTCAGAGCAAACATGCAGATGTACTTTATTATAATTGACATTACATGACAGGCTTCTATGACCTTCTTAGCTCTACAAACAGCATTCACTAGAAAGTTTAATGTTGGATAAAATGAAACATGCAGCATACAAACTATGTTTGCCAAGATCCCCTAGGACAATTGGGAAGCAGTCTAGCAAAAAGTAAACTTAGATCAACACCTTATCATATCCCACAATACATTTTAATCAAATTATACCATGAAAATATTAGAACAAGAGTTAATCAAGTATTCTCAAAAAGAGAAAGGAAAATAGTTGAAGAGGGAAAATCTCAGTTTCAGATCTCTGTGATTGGAGTTTGGTTTCCAGGATATATATAAGAAATTAATAAACGTATTTGAGACAATTAGGTATGCTTTATTCAGCAACTGGTCAAAGAATATGAACAAATATTACAGACAAGTAGGTGTTCACCATAAAGGGAAAAAAGTTGTATATACATATATAGTGTTTAGAAATTCATAAATTTGAAAAATAATTATAGTATAATTTCTTTTTCTCTTCTTTATTAGTTCCACCTTCCATAGCTGATGAGACTACCGAGCTATTGGTAACTAAATTGTCTCCTGTAGTGATTACTTGTACTGCTTCAGGTGTACCATCACCTTCAATTCACTGGACAAAAAATGGAATAAGGCTTCTTCCCAGGGGAGATGGCTACAGAATTCTTTCTTCAGGTATTCTATTATGCAATAACACAACTTCAACTAGGCTATTGAAATATTGAAATGTCAGTCTAAATGGTCTGTGGTTTATGTGAACTGTGATTCCCCAGCAGAAATTGTCTTTGTCATTGCATCTTTTGTACTCTACTCTTATGTACTTGTAGTTTCTTTTTAAATTATAATCATCTCTATAATTTTATATTTCTATACAATTCTTATGCAACTAGGCCATAAGATCCTTAACTTTTATGGTTCCCACCCCAGGACCTAGAATGATACTTTGCATATAATAAGAACAAAAATCATGGCAGCTAGGTGGCACAGTGGATAAAGCACCAACCCTGGAGTCAGGAGGACCTGAGTTCAAATTTGGCCTCAGACACTTAATAATTGCCTAGCTCTGGGACCTTGGACAAGTAACTTAACCCTATTGCCTTAAATAAGATAAATTTTTAAAAATTAATAACAAAAATCACAGAATTTTAGATCTTAAAGCAAATTCAGATGCCAGATGACCTAATGCCTAAAGAAGAAACAATTTTATAATGTAACCAAATAAATGATATTTAGTTTTTTCTTAAAATAGAGACGTAAACCTACAAACACTTGTGAAGCTCATTTTTACTTTTGGAATAACCTCTAAGTCTTTTCTTCTCCATGTTAAATATCCCAATTCTTTCAACTTATCTTTACATAATATAAACTTGATGATCCTAGTTCTTTTGTTTGGCGTACTAGTCAGCTTAACAATGCCTTTCCTCAAATTGATATACTCAGATATGGTCTAACCATATCTGAGAATAATAGAATTATATTCTTTATACCCCACACTAGATGGCACAGTATAGCCCAAGACTGTATTTTTCCCCTTCCTGCCATGACCTCAGTCAAGCTTAAAATCCTCTAATTATCCAAGAGAAGTGGGCATTCTGTAGATACAAGGAATGAACAAGGCAATAGGAAAAGATTAAAAATGAGAATGATAAATTTGATGAGGTTTCTAAGTGGTCAGGAGGGGATGGAGTCAAGTACACAAGTAAGTGTGTAGATGGCTTGTGAATTATGGAGTGGGGGAGAAGAGAGCCCAAGCTAACCAAGCTGTCATCTGTGAGAGATGTAGAACTAAGGTAGTGGGGGAGCATCAACAATTGATCAATAAGTATTTATTATAAAGTACAAAGCACTATGCCAGGTGCTATGGGTACAACAACCAAATAATAATAATAACATATCCATACAGAAGAGGCAGTAGTTCTGTTAGTAATAATGGATAGAGAGCTTGCTGAAAATTAGACTATTCAGAAAACTCTGTGTTTAAATCCTGCCCCAAATATTCTAGTTGCGCAATCTGGCAAAGTCACTTAATCCATGTCAGTATTTTACAGATGAGGACACTAAGTCTTGGTTGTATTATACATGCACCACCTAGGTGGCAAAATAGATAAAAGTGGTGGAGCAAGAAAACCTGAGTTAGAACAACATTTACTCATAAACTTAATAACTTGGTAAGACTGGGCAAGTCACTTCAACTCTCAGCTGCAATTTCCTCATCAATTAAATGGGTTAATGGTACCTTCCTCGTGTGGTTAATAAAAGGATTAAATCAGATAACATAAATAGTAGTGCTTTGAAAACTTTAAAATACTATATAAATGGTAGCTATCATTTTATGATTATATTATATACAAAATAAACACAAGGTAGTTGGGGAAGGAAAATAACAGCAATGCAAGGGATCCAGAAAAGCTTTATGTTGAAGGTGTTGCCTGAGTGGCATATTGAAGGAAGCAGAAATAAGGAAACAGTGCATTCCAAACATAGAAGATGACCTTGTAAAGACATATAGATAAAGTACCAACTGAGAGGCCAGTTTAGCTGAGTATGAGAAGTGAAGTAATATCTATAAGGTAGAAAAGATACATTGGGATTGAGTAGGGTATGTTTTTAAAAAACAGTTTTATTAACATTAGGGGAGGGGAACCTCCAGAGGGCAGACCATATTGGTCAAGCATTGCCAAGCCAATCGTAGGAGGGATTCAAAATGCAATAAATCTAGAAACATTTTGGAGGTGAATTAATTAAAAGTCTGATCAAATATATCCCATGAATTATGTTAGAAATAGCCTAATGGTCCTTTCCAGAAAAAAAGTTCCTACACCGCTGATCTAGGTAATAGGGAATGACTGGAATTTGAGTGGGGGGACTGGTGGGGTGGTGGCAAGTGTACTTTAGGAAAATCACTTTGGCAACTGTATAGAAAAGGGATTGGAGTGAGATAAAAACATGGGGGCAGGGAGAGAGCAATTCATAAGTTATTGTAAAAGTCCATGCAAGAGATGTTGTAGACATAGAAACAATAAAATTTGGCAACTGACTGGATATATGGGAGTGAGGGACAGGGGGGAGTTGAAATAATGCTGAGGTTACATAACTGGAAGACTGCAGGATGGTAGTAACCTTTAGAGAATGTTCAGAAAAGATAATAGTCCTGTTTTTTACATTTTTCAAAATTAAGCTGTCTTTGGGGTATTAATGGTAGGGAATCAGTCAAGGAAGGTTGGTGATAATCCATGCACTGTCTCTCTCACAGGAGTTTTGAGGGGAAAATGTTTTAAATGTAACAATTATTTATTAGGCACTTAGTAAATGTTCAGTGTAATGAATAAATTTGCATATCCATATGGATCGGGAGCAGATATAATAGGGTATATAAAAATTTTCCTTATCTTTTTCATAAAGGTTTTCTCTGCATAAAAGAGGGGTTAGAAGAGATGAGTCATAGTAGAAGCTGTAGAACCCTTCCAGAATATATTTGTTTCTGAATAGATTAACACTCCCTTAAGTAGAAGGATTGCAAATATTACTAGCTTAGCTAGGTTGCCTTGCAAAGTTTGGGGTTATAAATGAGATAAGATTTGGATAGTAGTGCTAAACAAAGTTGTTATATTGCAACATGTAGAAATGTGTCAATATATATCATGTCACTCTATCCTTTCTCTCCCCAGGAGCAATTGAAATAACAGCTGCTAAACTAGATCATGCTGGAAGATATACCTGTATTGCTAGGAATGCAGCTGGTTCTGCACATCGACATGTTACCGTTCATGTTCAAGGTAAGGAAGAGTTATAATATGCAATAGTGTCCACATATTTTAATAATTCTGACCATACTTGATCCAGTAATAATAGAGATATATATTTATACTGGGAAAAATCATTTCAAATGTTTTAAAATAGACTAAAAAAGGTACAAAATGATAAATTACAGAATCACCCCAGGGCTTTTATAGAACTAATGTACAGTGGAAAGAATACTGGGTTTGGAATCAAAGAATATGGTGAATTATATAACCTCTCTGGCCTTAATTTCTCATCTGTAAAAGACTTAAATTAAATACTTCTAAAGCCCCATTCAACTCTAAATCTATGGTCCTCTGATCAGCTGACAGTCCTTTTCTTTTTTTGACTTTGTGAAATCTGGTGCTACTTATCTTCTGTTGCTATTCTTTCAGTAAAATTTTACCAGATTGGCAGCCCAATGAGCATGCAATGGGGTCTTCGTCTTTCTATAGAACCACTCAATTGCTAATTCTTTAGAATTATGAAGTATAGCATGCCTAATTCCATGTCTACTGAAAATGTTTATTTCAAAGACTTATATTTTTCAAACTTTGTATCATTTGATTTTTTTCCTAGAGCCTCCAATCATTCAGTCCCAGCCAAACAATCTAGATGTCATTCTAAACAACCCAATTTTACTGCCATGTGAAGCAACAGGAACACCCAATCCTGTCATTACTTGGCAAAAGGAAGGCATTAATATCATCACTTCAGGTATCAGTCAGTATTTGGTACATATATAATTAGTCTTTTACAATTAAGAAGTTGTTCCAATATTGTTAAATTAAAAAGGATTTTAAATCTTTGGTTTTTGAAAAAAATGTGATGTAGGAGAAAGTTATACAGTTCTTCCTAATGGTGGCTTACAAATCACCAAGACAGTTATTGATGATGCCGGTACTTACATTTGTGTGGCTCAGAATCCAGCTGGTACAGCCCTAGGCAAGATCAAGTTAAAAGTCCAAGGTATGTTGTTGAATTATTCTTATGTTATTTATATTTAATTTTTTTACTAAACATAATTAAAATGATGACATTCCCTGAAGCAGTTCAAAATACAGCATAAAACATTTTATTTGTTTCTTACATCATTTTATAAAGTAGGGAAGAAGCAGGTGATATCCCCATTGTAAATGTTAGGAACTAGAAAAACCATATCATCTTTCGAATATACTTGATTCTCAAACAGTTAGTGTGAGGTAATCATCACATCTTATCTCCATTAAAGTACAGAGTATGTACTAAAGTGTTTTTTGCAGTCTTAGTGAAGAAAACATTTTAAATTATTTTTAAAAGAATTTCCTTTTCAAAAATCTTCTTGAACAATTGTCTAACCTGTCATCCTGACCTTGGAATGAAACTGAGCATTTTCAAGTAAAGACATTATAAGGCAATAGAACATGCAAGCAATTCAAACAATTCAATGAAGTATTTTTTAAAAGTCAAACTAATTGCTGCATTTCAGACAAAAGAATCATTTGATTAACTAGGTTTAATTAAGATACTAAAAGATTTTTGCAACCTTGCACTTTTCCCCCTTCCTTTTATAGTGTGACAATCTAGAAGAAACCTGAAGCTTTAAGTTCCTAGGGCTACCTAGTTTTATAGATAGGTGACTTTAAAATGAAATTATTTTTGCTTCATATAGGCATAGCCTTCCTCAAGGAGAATTCATGTTGAAATCAACTTTTTAAGGTACAAAGTAAAATTAGAAATCGATCTTGAACTATGTAATTTTATTTGCTTATTGTATTCCCCCAGTGTTAAGCTCAGTGCCTCACATATAATATATTCTTTCTGACTGATTTCAGTATAATTCTTCTGGTAAATTTCTCAGGTATTATAAATCTCATTTGCCTAGTAATTATAAATCCAATTTTCTTGAATCGTTCTTTTGGTTTCTTATCATTCTTTAATTATTATTAGTGAAGAGAAAATTGTTTGACAAAAATGAGAACATTGCATTTTATGGAAAAGAAGTAAAATATGAAAATTATTCTCATTTTCATAAACATACTTATTCATTTTTTGAAGTGATATTTGCAGCTAAAACAAATTTACCAATCAATAATGCAAAGATAACCAGAGCTTATTTTGCACCTGGGACAGATCACATTCTGTACAGATATATGCTCAAACATTGTGATTACAAAATACAAATTACAGTGCATACTTTAAAGTTTCTAACTAGGTAATTCATAGGAAATTAACTGTGAGTATTAAGTTCTTCTATAATAGTATAAAATACTTTAGGGAAAAGTGAAATTTCCTTAGAAAACATAAACTATTTCTAGCTTAGTCCACTGATTATAAACCCTCCATAAATATATTTTCCATCATCCACTTATTAAATACTTCAAAAATATTTAATGTAGTATAGCAAAAGGCAATATGTGAATTATGAAGATAATCCAACCCTTCAGAAGTCAAGAAAATTGGATATATGCAAAAATAACTATAACAGAGGGAAACATATAATACTTCAATTGTCTGAGTGTTACCAACAGTGAATGATCTGGATTTTTGGATGGAGGAAGATTCCTTCTGACTGTGGTAAAGAGAGAAGGTGTTCTACCATGTCCTTGGTAGAATTTGATTTGATTTTTAAAGGTTAGATAGATGAAGAAGACCGCAGAGGGAAGGGAGGAGGATAGGAAAGTACTGAAAATTTGGAAGAGATGAAAAGTTTTCTTCTATTCAAATCTCCAGGGAGTTTATGGAAGAGAAATGGAAGGAAAAATTCGGACTTGATTCAGATATTAAAGTTAATATTTTTACCAGGTTACAGAATGAAATTTGTAAATCATCAGTGGTATATGCACATATGCACATATGCTATCCCCTAAGTCCATACATCATAAATTATTTATAATCTTTTCTTTAAAAAGTATAATGGAATTTACTTGATCTAAAGTAAATCAATTTTGATATTGGAACAAAATAATAAAAATACCTCACATTTATATGTCATGTTAAATTTTGCAAAAAAAAATACACATCTCATTTGATTTGCTCAAATAAAATAAATAGGCAAATAACATGCAAAATGTGTATATATTATTTTGTCCAAAAATGAGGCTTAACTCTGTAAGTATCTTTCAGTTCCCCCAGTCATCCATGCCCACCCAAAGGACTACGTTGTTTCTGTGGATAAGCCGGTCACTCTGATGTGTGAGGCAGAGGGCTCCCCACCCCCTGAGATCACCTGGCTCAAAGATGGGCAGGAAGTGACAGAATCCATTCGCCTGAGAATCCTCAGCTCTGGAGCCTTACAAATCGCATTTGTTCAGCCAGACGACGCCGGCCAGTACACATGCATGGCCGCAAATGTGGCTGGATCCAGAAGTTCAAGCTCCAGCCTCACTGTCCATGGTAAGCTGGACTTCCCTAGGCTGGCTCATTTCCATGGTATAGTTTCTAGAGAAAGAAAGTAATGAATAACAAAAAAGTAGAAGGCAAATTATTAAGTGTGGACAGGGAAGGATGGATGGGATTTTTGTCTATCAACTTGTTCTTCATAGTTATGAAGTTTGGGAAAGAAAGAATTTAGTTCCACAGGCCTCTGATTTTTTTCAGTTTCCCTGCCCCTTGACTGTCAGTAAACATCTTCATTTTAAACTGAAAGGAAATAAATTCTAGAGTTTACTATGCATCTGCACATAGGAGATAGAGAGATGAATTAACTTCAATAGAATAATAGAGCAGTTTACCAAATACTTCTTATATATCCTTGACAAGTTTCTTGAACACCTGATAAAATTCACACCCCAGATTGGGAACCCTGAACTTGGCTCTCAAATGGATGTGATACTATTAGTCACTTTCCAAATTATATTTTTATAAATTGACTTTGGGGGCATCTGAATGGAGCAGAGCCTAGTATCCAGAAGACCTGAGTTGAAATCTGTCCTCAGATACTTCCTAGTTATGTGACCCTGGGCAAGTCACTTAACCATACTAGTCTTAGTTTCTCATCTGTAAAAGACCTGGGGAAAGAAATGCTAACCCATTTCAGTATCTCTGCCAAGAAAATCACATCAGTTCCATAGTTTTTGCAAAAGCAAAAGGTTATTCACATTTAATCTAGTTCCTTTAGAAATAACATCAGTGCTCAGGTTGGAAGGATACAACTTTGATGTTGTAGGAATTAAATCTGCTTTCTTCAATTCTAAGATTCTAAATCCAAGTTCAAGTAAGATAGTAAATAAGGCACAGTGAGTAAATGACAATATTATGGTTCATAAACAAATGGAGCCAATGTTAAAATTCTGCTAGCTATATAAATATAAAAGTTGAATTTTAGTGTCTTGATCTGGTTTTTTTTTGCTTATAGAGGGAAAATGCAATGTAATATACTTGAACTACAATAACAATATGTTTTTCTTGGCGTTTTTACAAAAGTTAGTATGTATTAGGTAACTACATCATAATTTTTATCAGTTATTCTTATTCTTCTATGATGCAAATCTTGCAGTAATAGTTTACACTGAATTTATTTTTAGAACATTCAGGAGATGGGAAAAGGGAAAAATCAGGAAACAATTCAACTGATGGAATTATTTATTACATTTGAAATTTGTTGGACACATAATTAAACTTTAAGAATTGACATATGGACAAAGAACAGTTTATGCCTCTGTTAACTGTTCTTCCATACAATGAACTTTAATAAAATTTTAGATTTTTATATACTCAGGGAAAGAGGAAAAGATTCAAAGATATAGTACTGGAGGGACTTTATAATTCTTAGGCTACCCCTCAAGGTCCAGAAGGTTAAGGAACTTGCCTGTGTGACACACACAAAAGAAAAGGCAAAGTCAGTGTTCAAACTTGAGTGCTCTGATCCCACCAACATCCAGTATTCTTTCCACTAAACAGTGCTGCTGAGAGCTATACAAGTGCTAAGAATACCTATACCAATGAAATCACAAATCCATCAAAGTATTAAAAAATTTACTTTTATACTAGAAGAATCCATGATTTAATCCACATGGTTACTTCTTCCAGCCTCAATTGCAAACCCATTCTACAACTTGGCAGGTGTTCTTTAATAATTACTGTGGCTGAAAATTGTATTGCAGCAGATCTGGCAATAAGTCCCTTTAAATTCTCATGTAACTGAGCTATAGTTTGCAGCCAACTGAATATGGCCTGCCAGAACTTGTGTTCTGCTGGCAAAGCCTTCAGGAACCCAGAGTCACCTACATACAACAAAGAGGCATTTAAGGAAGAATTTTGAAGGGAACCTGGTATACATAACAATAGAAAATGAAAAACCAGGACTCTCACACAGTGACAGTATTTCAATCCTTTCAAAAGCATACTTTGTAAAGGTTTAATAAAAATTCTACCTCTTTTCAACTAAGATGGCATCCAAAATGAGATGTGGAGATATTTAACCTTGGAACAAAAAATAAGTTATTACAAAACCAAATTTAAGCATGTTTAGATTATTAGTAAGAGAAGAGTGGCATCATTGCCTATTTTTGTTTCCATCTATATATGCAAAGAAAAAAATCAAATTTTTAATGATGCTTTGAGAAGCATAGTCTAAAGTGTCCTAAAATGCTTTCTTTTTATGGTAATTTATGGTATGAATTCAGAGATCAAACTGAAATTCCCAAAAGAATACCTTTCTTTATTTCTTTATAGTGCCACCTAGAATCCGCACCAGAGAGGTACAATACACGGTCAATGAAAATTCACAAGCTATTCTACCATGTGTGGCTGATGGAATCCCTACACCAGCAATAAACTGGAAGAAAGACAACATTCTTTTAACTGACTTATTAGGAAAATACACAGCTGAGCCATATGGAGAACTCATTTTGGAAAATGCTGTTGTAAGTTTAAAAACCTGAACAGATTGTCAAAGTGGCTTCATACTTTTACTCAACCTGGAAATGTGGTTTTTAGCCATGAAAATACTGACCTCTATACCCAAGTTGGGTTTCCATATAAATCTGTGGGTTTTTGGGTGGAATTTTTGTCATTCTGTAAGCCAGGGATTACATAAAAAATTAAAGGCTATAGGAATAGCCTGGTAGGACAGGTATAATTTTTATATATAGAATACTATACATCTTTTAAGGTTATTTTATGGTCTTTTCCAAAAGGACTGAAATAAATCAAAAGCTCAATGAGTTTTGTAAGGTAAAATATTTAATTGTGTTGTCAAGTTAAACTGAACCAAACTGAATTGAAATTCAAAGCCCACAAGTGAAACAGCATTGGAAATGGGCCCCACTTGCCTACAAGCAAAGCTCTCTTATAGCCTCACTTGCATACAAGCAAAGCTCTCTTATAGCCTAATGATTCCAGTTTATTTTTTGGAAAGATTTTATTTATTTATCTTATTTATTTATTTTACAATTTTTCCCCTAATCTTGTTTATTTATTTTACAACTTATTTTTTATTTAGATTTTATTTATTTTACAATTTTCCCCCTAATCTTGCTTCCCTCCCCACCACACACAGAAGGCAATCTGTTAGTCTTTACATTGTTTCTATGGTATACATTGAATAAGGGCCCTGGAGTCAGGAGGACCTGAGCTGAAATACAACCTCAGACACTTAATAATTGCCTAGCTGTGTTTCCTTGGGCAAGTCATTTAACCCTATTGCCTTAAATAAATAAATAAAAATTTTAAAAAGACGTTAAAAGACATAGTCTTTGCCATTAGGAAGCTTACAGTTTCATTGACTAGAGAAGACATATATATGTATACAAAGATAAATCATTCTTTTAATACATCTTTTAAATGCCAAATAAAGAAACAGACAATAATGCCTACTTTAAGCTGAGTGTTATCCCAAAAATACAAAGGCAAAAATGAAATAGTCCTTGCCTTCAAGGAACTTACATTCTACTGAAAGAAAGCTATGTATACACATGGGAAAGGAAATATAAAGTATTTATAAAAGAAATACAAAGTGATTTGTGGGAAAGAAGAACCTGACAACTAGGAGATTTTTATAAAGTAACACTTAACTAGAACCTTGTAGGGAATTAGAGACTCTAAAAGGCAGAAGTAAGGAGAGAGATGATTTGAAAACTGAGAGAAAGTCTGGGAAAAGATTGGTGACCTTAAGGAAATCACTTAATCTCCTAAAAGATGAGAAAGCTATATTAGGTGGACTCTAAGCTGTTTTCCAACTCTAAATCCATGATCCTATGGTTCAGACACTTGTAAACAACAGAGATCAATCTAGCTGGAAGGTAGAATGATAGGGAGTAGTGTGAAGTAGGCCTAGAAAAAGAGGTGGAAACTAGATTATAAAAGGCTTTAAATGTCAAACAAAGGAACTAGTATTTTTATACTAGAGGCAATAGAAATCCACTAAGTTTCTTAAACAGGGTAGTGAATTGGGATCTGTATGAAGGATAGATTCAAGAGGGAAGAGACTGAAGGAAAATAAATGGAAGGCTATGTCAAAAAGGATGATGAAGGTCTGAACTACAGTGATATCTATGTGAATGAAGAATAGACAGATGCAATGGATGTTTTGGAGGTAGAATATTTTTTTAAAAAATGACCACCACTTAGCCCTACCTGATCTAAAATTATATTATAAAGCATCAGTCATCAAAACTGTTTGGTATTGGCTAAGAAATAGAGTGGTGGACCAGTGGAATAGACTAGGTGTAAAAGCAGGAGAGGATTATAGTAATCTGCTGTTTGATAAACCCAAAGAGTCCAGCCATTGGGATAAAAACTCCCTCTCTGATAAAAACTGCTGGGATAATTGGAAGTTAGTATGGAAGAAACTTAGATTAGACCAACACCTCACACCCTTTACAAAGATAAGATCCAAATGGTTACAGGACTTAGACATAAAAAGCAATACTATAAGCAAATTAGAAGATCAAGGACTAGTTTACCTGTCAGATCTATGGAAAGGGGAGCAGTTTATGACTAAGGAAGAGTTGGAGAACATCACTAAAAACCAATTAGATGATTTCAAGATTACATTGAATTAAAAAGCTTTTACACAGATAAAACCACCCTAACAAGATCAAAAGAAATGTAGTCAATTGGGAAACAATCTTTACAATTAATGATTCTGACAAAGGACTCATTTCTAAAATATACAGAGAACTGAGTCATATGTCTAAAACAAAAAGCCATTCCCCAATTGACAAATGGTCAAAGGATATGCAAAGGCAGTTTACAGATGAGGAGATCAAAGCAATCCATAGCCATATGAAAAAAATGCTCTAAATCATTAATTATTAGAGAAATGCAAATTAAAGCTTCTCTCAGATTGGCCAATATGACCAGGAAGGATAATGATCATTGTTGGAAGGGTTGTGGGAAATCTGGGACACTATTACACTGTTGGTGGAACTGTGAACTCATCCAACCCTTCTGGAGAGCTATTTGGAACTATGCCCAAAGGGCAACAAAAATGTGCATACCCTTTGACCCAGCAATACCACTACTGGGTCTATATCCTGAGGAGATGATGATAAAAGGGTAAAAACATTACTTGTACAAAAATATTTATAGCAGCCCTGTTTGTGGTGGCAAAGAATTGGAAATTGGGTAAATGTCCTTCAATTGGGGAATGGCTTAGCAAACTGTAGTATATGTATGTCAGGGAACACTATTGTTCTATTAGAAACCAGGAGGGATGGGATTTCAGGGAAGCCTGGAGGGATTTGCATGAACTGATGCTGAGTGCGATGAGCAGAACCAGAAAAACACTGTACACCCTAACAGCAACATGGGAATGATGTTCAACCTTAAAGGACTCGCTCATTCCATCAGTGCAACAATTGGGAACAATTTTGGGCTGTCTGCAAAGGAGAGTGCCATCTGTATCCAGATAAGGAGCCTTGGAGTTTGAACAAAGTTCAAGGACTATTCCCTTTAATTTAGAAAACAACAGATATCTTATTGTCTGATCTTGTTACCTCTTAGACTTCTTGTCTGTTCTCTAAGGATAAGATTTCTCTCTCATAACACCCAATTTGGATCAAGGTACAACATGGAAACAAATTAAAGACTGACAGATTGCTTTCCATGGTGGGGGGGGGGATTAAGATTGAGGGGAAAATTGTAAAACTCAATATCTTTAATAAAAAAAAAATGACCACCATTGAAGAGGGTAAGAGAGAATGAAAAGTCAAAGGATCACTCACAGGTTATGAATCTGGGTCACCAGAAGGATGGTGATGCCTTCAACAGAAATAGGAGAATTAGAAGGAAGATTGAATTCAGGGGAAAGATAAGGAGTTCTGTTTTGGATAGGTTGAGTTTGAGAACTCAACCTATATGTCTTCTCTAGTCAATGAAACTGTAAAAGCTTCCTAATGGCAAAGACTATGTCTTCTATATTCATTTTTTTTTAATTTTTATTTAAGGCAATGGGGTTAAATGAATTACTCAAGGAAACACAGCTAGGCAATTATCAAGTGTCTGAGGCCAGATTTGAGCTCAGGTCCCCCTGAATCCTGGGCCCTTATTCTTCCACTGCACCCTGCACCATTTAACCCTCCCTATACCTTCTATATTATTTCTGATAATGGTAAATGTAGTACTGAAATGACAAATTTTTGATATCTAAAGGTATCTTAGAACATACAGGTAGAGATTTCTAGATTTCTAGGGATATAATAGTGAAGCTCAGAAGAGAAATAAACTAACTACACAGATGGGGTTTTCATCTGGCTAGAAATATTAACTGAACCCACAGGAGCTAAGATCAACAAAAAAGGGGGATAAAATTATAGGGAACACCCTTATATAAAAGGTGAGGTCTGGATGATTATGTTGCAAATGATACTGATAGAAATCCTTTAAAGAGAATCCAGAAGGGAGGGATGAATGCGTCAGATTTCTCAGAAAATTAAAAAGGATGAGGAGTAGTAAAAGTCCAATAAAGGCAGTAAGATGTGGTTGGAGTAAATATAATTGGATTCTTGTTTCTTTTAGTGTTTTACTTTCAGAAAATCTATTATTCTTTTAAGGTCTAAGTTTTCACTTAGAAAGCTACTTCATGGAATAATTTAATACATTTAGACCATTATAACTTTGCGTGCCCTTTAAAAAATATCTATTTTTTTGACAAAGGCCCAGATTTCAATTTTATTTCTTCTTCCACTAGTCAGTGGGATGAATCCGATAGCTTTTGCATTTTTTTCTCAGTTAATTTAAAATCTTCTGGTTTGCAGTTCCCCACCATAGAATTCTAACATGAGAAGAAAGGGGAAAGTTCTTAGAGCTCATTCTAAAATCCTTTTCTATTCAGTAGTGTATCTCATCACTGAAATTAACACATTTTCAGTCCTCGAATCATTCCCCACCCCCCTTTTTCTCACTTGCACTGACTGCTAGGAATCTCAGAATATTAAGATTCCCAAGTTGTTTATACAAATATTGTAAAGAAATATCCTTAAGTATTTGCTGTATCTAGAAAAGATACTTATTATAAATCATTATAAAACAAAATTATTTCTATAGTTCCATATGATGTGCTCTAGCCTATATTTTTCTTAATCATTTTTTCACTAAGTAATGGATGTTTTGGAGGTAGAATTTTAAAAAATGACCACCATTGGAGATGGTAGGGGAGAATGAAAAGTCAAAGGATCACTCACAGGTTATGAACCTGGGTCATCAGAAGGATGGTGCTGCCTTCAACAGAAATAGGAGAATTAGAAGGAAGACTGAATTCAGGGGAAAAGATAAGGATGCACTGACTGCCAGGAATCTCAGAATATTTTCAGAGGCAAAAAAAAAGATGACCATCATTAAACTTGTAAAAATTTAAGTTGTTTTATATCTGAGTATACACTGCCACAGGAGAGTTATGAACTTGAAATACTGTATGGTTTTTTTTTTCTTTAAGCCTGAGGATTCTGGAAGCTATACCTGTATTGCTAATAATGCAGCAGGTGAAGACACACACACCGTTAGCCTGACTGTGTATGTTCTACCAACGTTTACCGAACTTCCTGGAGACATATCCTTAAATAAGGGTGATGAGCTCAGGTTAAGTTGCAGAGCTACTGGTCTTCCACTGCCCAAGCTGACATGGACCTTTAACAACAATATTATCCCAGGTAAATTGCATCATTCTCAAAAACAAAAAACATAACTCTCATCTTATCTCAGATTTTTCCTTTATACCTCTTCCTGCCCTAAATTAAGAATATACCAAGTAAGTACTGGAAGACATGATTGCACAAAATTCAATAAGAGATGTGACAGTAAGGTGTGATGGATAGAGAGCTGGAGTCAGTCCCAAGATCCATTTCTGACTCATTAACAATATGGCCCTAAGCAAGTAAGGCGGAGTATACACAAAAAATTCCTTCAGACTTTAGTTTGCAGAGCAGGTACTCATCAGCATTGGGCAATAAATTTCCCACTGAGATTTTCCTTGTGCTGAAAAATCACAGGTTCAGAAAACAGTACTTCAGAATTAACAAAGGACATGTTTTCATTAAAGAACTATATCATACTCTACTTTAGCCTGCTGCTTAATCAACATCTTAGTTTTTGATGAAATATAAACAACACTGATTAATATTTGGAGCTTTCTTTACCTTGTTGTGACAATTATATTTCATTTCCATACCATGAAAATAACTTTTTCATCTGAAAAAAGAAATGGAACATTGTTTTGTAACTGACATTTAAGGTTTTACCTTTCTTATTTCAAAGATTTATGTTTGAAAAAAATAACTGAGAAATTAATCTCCTTACCAAGGATATCATAGATAATATTCATGCTTCAGTTAGTTATCAAGCTAGATGATCTCTTTAAGCCTTTTATAAACCTTTCCAACCTCTGCATACATACATTACCTCCTTTTGTACTTGCTACAGTTTAGCCAAACTGCCTTTCTCTTATCTTTCCCATCTCCATTCTTTTGCTCTGACCAAGCTCCTTGCCTGGAATGTACCCCTTCTTCAGCTCCACTCATAGAATCCTTCACACCCTTCAAGATACAGCTACATGAAGATTTTCTTTTTCCTAATTGATACTGCCCTTCTGCCTGTTGCCCTGTATTAATTACTTTGCATTTATGATACATATTTATGTAAATTTTTTGACATGATTTAATATTCCTTAAATATAAAATATATTTATAATTTTATATGTGTACAATATGATATAATATATAAATATTTAAAAAATCAAAACAAAGACTTAAATACTTTGAAATTAGAAAGGAATTTATTGCATGCTATGAGAAGGCAGGATCCCCTTTGTCATGCTAGTTGTGATGGCCAGTACCACAAAATATAATTTAAATTCATTTAAAAAAAATAGATTGCTTCACTTTTTTTCTTTGTATCTTCTATACATAGAATAGTACATAATATATGATGATGCTAATTGATCAATTAACAAGCATTTGTTAAGCTCTGGGGGTATTTACTTTTAACTCAATTTACTTTAACTCAATCCAAAATATATAATTACTTCATAAATATTCTTGTCATTTTGGGGGAATACAAAGTAAAGATAGTTTCAGATATTATAACATAAATGATCACCTTGTTATAAAATTGGTAGTTACTTTCTCTTTCCAAGTCTACCAAATTATTTTCATAAAAAATGGAAGCATCTGTCATGTTTCTAATTTAAATTGGGGAAAAGAATAGTTTTGAGATAAAGATAAAATTAAAAATTTCATGAGTCAGTCAAAAAATGTAAAAGTTTCTACCATGTGACAGACACTGTACTAAGTGCTGGGGGGTACAAAAAGAAGCAAAAGAGAATTCCTACCCTCAAGAAGTTCACAATCTAATGTGGGTGAGAAGAAATAAACTAATATATAGAAACAAGTTGTAGATAGAATAAATAGGACATAATTAAAAGGAAGGCAGTAAAATTAAGGAAGTTTGGGAAATGTTTCTTGCAGAAGATGGAATTTTAGTAAGGGCTTGAAGGAAGTCAGAAAGGTCAAGACATAGAGATGAGGAGAAAGAACATTCCAGGCAGGAGATAGAGAAAATGCTGTAAACCAAATGATAAGGGTGGTTTGTTTGTGGAACAGCAAGGAAACCAATGTCACTAGATCAAGAGTACATGGTTGGGAGTAATTTGTAAAAAGACTAGAAAGATAGAAGAGAGAACTAGGTTATGAAGGTCTTTGAACACTAATGAGAAGATTATATATTTGATCCTGTAGGTGACCTACTCTTTAGGAAAATCCCTTTAGTGATTGAATGGAAGATAGTTTGGTGCAGGGACAGACTTGAAGAAGTCCCTAAGTATAAGCCCAGGTGTTGAATACTTAACCACTCAGTTCCTCAATCTAATGACTTTCCATGACTTTTCCACTTACTTCAGCCATATATTAGGATATGTGTGTCTGACTCCTTCTAAATCCTCCCTAATTAAGTCAACATAGTGACTCTTTTATTCCATTCTCAAGCCTCTTATAATATCCAAAGTCTACCCTCTCAGTATGAATTTCATTCAATTCATGCTTCATCAAAAAAATAAAAATAAAACTCTCTTCTCCCATTATCTTCATCTCAAATGCCATCTTCTACTATCTCTTCCTTTATTCCTCTCACATAATGAGATGGTCCTTCTTGCCAAAGCAAAGCCCTTCTACATGCATGAGGGAACTCATCCATCCTTACCTTCAAAATCTCCACCTTCCCTGCTACCTACAAATATACCTTCAAACATGGTGTCTACACCATCCTCAAAAAAGTAACTTGATCAATTCATCCTCAACGAGCTATTCCTTATATCTCAACCCTTTTATAATCCTGGAGGTGACAGTGAGCTATTGGAGTTTATGTTCTTGAGAAGACTATTTAAAATGGGAACCTCCACCTCCTCTCACTCTCTTCTTACTCTTCTTAACTTTCTACAATCAAATTCAATCTCTGTATTCAACTCAAATTTTTCTCCAAAGTTATTAACATTTTCTTAATTGCAATCCTCAGTATTCTTGATGTCCTTTCAGCCTTTGACATTGTAGATTATCATTATTTTCTTTTTTTGTCTTGTTTTGTAAGACAATAGGGTTAAGTGACTTGCCTAAGGTCACACAACTAGGTAATTATTGTGTCAGAGGTCAAATTTGAACTCAAGGTCCCTCTGACAGCAGGGTCAGTGCTCTATCCACTGCACCTATCATCAGCTGCTCCTATTATCATTATTTTCTTGATACTCTCTTCTCTCTGGGTTGTCCTAACACTACTCTCTCCTGATTCTCTTTCTACCTATCTGATCCCTCCTTAGTCTTCTTTGATAGATCCTCATCCAATTCATACCCACTAAGTACAAGTTTTCCACAGAGCTCTCATCTTGGGCCCTCTTCTTTTCTTTATACTATTTCACCTCATGATATCATCATTTCCAAAACATTCAGTTATCTCCATCCTGATGATACTTATTCAATTTTAACCTCTCTGCAAGCCTTCAGTCACCCATCTCCAACTGCATATTGTATAAACCTTGTATTGGATCTTGTAGATCTCTGAAACTCAACTCAACAACAAAACTCTTAAATCCTCTTCCTTTCTAAAGTTTCCTATTACTGTTGGAAGTTACTGTCATTCTCCCAGTCATCCAGGCTTGCAACTTTGGTGTCATCTTTGATTCCTCAGTCTCTTTCATATCCCATATCCAATCTATTGTCAAGACCTGACAATTTTACTTTCATAGCACCCCTGACTTATTCTTCCTCCCTTCTCTCCTCCAGCACTGCCATCATTGGTGTAAAGTTTTATCGCCTCTTTGTTGCTGTGTTACAATACTTCAGGAGTCTTTCTGCAGTTACTGTGTGGTCTCTACCATAACTCTCTCCCCTTTTAAACTAAAGGTCACCACCACCACCCACTCAATAAACTCTAGTGGTTCCCTATTACCTCTAGCATCAAAGTATCCTCTGTTAAACATGAAAATCCCTTTATAACCTAGCCCCACAACCATCACCTTACACAACCCCTACATTCACACACATATGCTCACTCACACATACACATATTCTCACACACACACATACTCACTCACACACAGACACTCACACATACAGTCACACAGTCATACACACTCACACGCATACACACACACATTCTCTCACACTCATGCTCATACACATACTTACACATATACACTCACATTCACTCACACACACATTTTCATACACACTTACACACACCCTTCAATTCAATGATACTGGTCTCCTTGCTGATCCAGATTCCAGGCATTTCCCTGCCCAGGATGCTCTGCCTTCTCAAATCTGCAGCCAGTTTCCTTCAAGTTCCAGTTAAAAATCCTACCTTCTACAGAAGTCTTTCCCAATCCCCTTTAATGCTAACACCTTTCCCTCTTGTGATTATCTCCAGTTTATATGGAAATAATATCCAGTTTATATTATTTTTCAAATAAAAATAGTTGCTTGTATGTTGTGGCTCCCATTAGATTATGAACTACTTGAGAGCAGGGACTTTTTTTTTAACCTTTCTTTGTATCTGCATCAGCAGGTACTTATTAGATGCTAAATAAATGTTTACTGACTGATGTGGAGCAAAGTGAGCAGAGCCAGGTGAACAATTTAAACAACGACTAAAACATTACAAGGAAAATTAGCTTTGGAATATTTAAGAACTCTGATTGAAGCAATGATCAACACCATCCCTAGAGAATCTATGATTTGAGCATGATGTGAGTCATGGGTGTGTCCCTGGGCAAGTCATTTGACCTTGGTCTACCTTAGAGTTCTCATCTATAAAATGGAGACAATCATAGTACCTGCCTCCCAGAGGTGTTGTGAGGATCAAATGAGATAATATTTATAAAGTACTTTCTAAAAAAGTATTTGAATGCTAGCTATTACTATCTACTTAACCCTAGATCTACAGTATATTTAGCTTTCATAAAAACTTGCTTTGGGATTTCTTTATAATATTTGCATATACATTTGTTTAATTTCTTAATTTTTCTCCTCAGCACAGTTTGACAGTATAAATGGACACAGTGAACTTGTGATTGAAAGAGTATCCAAGGATGACTCTGGGACTTATGTGTGTACAGCAGAAAACACAGTTGGCTTTGTCAAGGCTATTGGATTTGTTTATGTGAAAGGTAGGTATAAGGACCATATAGGTACCATGTGTTACCTTTAAAAGTTTATGTTTGATTTTCACATTATTTAGGAAAGTTCTCCTCTTATGAGTCTTCACGATTGGCCATGAAGGTGGTGGGGTCTCAAGGCCTTAGCCAAAAGATCTTAAGGTCTAATAGATTCAAACAAACTAAAAAGTACAAGTGACATGACACTAAGCAGATAGAAGCTTTATATTGATTAATTGCTAAACAGGTGTAGAAGTGATTAGCTTTAAAGAAGCAATGATTATGTACATACATATACATGTATATACCCATGCATGCATACATATACATATTTTTATATCTGAGTGATGTGTTTAAATACCTGAATTTGTCTTATCCCTTTTTAGCCTGAAAATTTAAACTAGATTCATTTTATTTCTTCATATCAATATTATGTTTTCTGCATATTTAAATGGAATCATTTCTTGTAAATGTTCAAGGGAAAAAGGAATATTAGTTAATATCATAACTTCCACAAATAATATATATATATAAGCCTTTATTCTCTATTTGCCATATCGTCTAAATCTGATTCCTTATCCCCTCTTCAGAATAATAATAAACATTTATATAACACTTTCAGTTTTGCAAAATTCTTCTCCTACTTGATTTGATCCTCATAACAACCCTGAGAGACAGATTACCATTATTATCCCCATATACAGATGAGGCAGACAGAGTGATTGACTTCCTCTTAGTCACATGGCTAATTCATGTCCTAGATAGAAATGGAACTCAGATTTCCTTAACTCCAAATTCAGCACTCTAGCTCGTATGTCACCTAGCTACATCTTGATAATTATAATTAGTATTATATAATATCTTTCAAAGTAAATCTAAATATTTTTTTTTCCTTTTGCCTAATGGCTTTAGATAGACAACTTCTGTAAATAACTCTTAAGAAAATTCTGTGTTCAAAGAGGTGCCAGTCAGCTTAAAGGATCCAGTTAACTAGAGCATTACTGTACCATCTAAAGCCTATAATAATATTGTCAATTTGTTTATCCAATCACTTTTATTTCATAGCTTTGGCTACTTCAGAGACAAAATGAAATTAAAGATTTGGGCCTCAAATACCAAGACACTATGTAGACGGTTTGTTTATCACCTCTATGTTACATAGCCTTTTTTTTTTACAAAGTTAAATATCAAAATAGATGTTTATCAATTATGTAGTTAATTTGATATTAGCTATTCACAATCTGGAAGATTCAGGAGCCTGGGCAGGTTATCTACAATTGTTCAATGAACAAGACAGTTATCAAATCCCTGCTTGTAATTGGGTAGACATTGCCTAGAATTATTTTTCTTTGCATTTAGCTTTCAAATATTTGTCTTATGTTCATGTCTCCTCTCAGAACCTCCAGTTTTCAAAGGGGACTATCATTCTAATTGGATTGAGCCCCTTGGAGGTAATGTGATTCTGAATTGTGAGGTTAAAGGTGATCCCCCACCAACAATACAGTGGAATAGAAGTGGAGTTGGAGTACAGATAAGCAATCGAATCCGACAGCTCGGCAATGGTTCCCTGGCCATCTATGGCACTGTAGTAAGTTATCCTGATACTTTTTTGTGGGCACTAAAACAGCCATGGGGAGATCCTAGCTGACCATAAAGCTGGTACTGAATTGGAAACTTTTTTCTAAGCTTATTTTAAATCATGACACATGGACCAACGATGTGTTATAAAAAAAAACATTAAGTATATATAGGATGTTAAGTTCACCTTCAAACAAATTAAAAAATCATAGGATCAGTTTGCAGCTCTGTGACTCAGTCATTGCATTAATTAAAAAACTTCTGTCAGACACTTGCTAATCACTGGCTCTTCAAGGAAAGGCATAGTCTAATAGGGAAGCTCATAGTCTAATAAGGAAATATAACCCTTAAGAAGTTTAAGAAGGGAAAGGGAGGGTCCTGGAGCTTGATGAAATCCAGAGGAGTATAGTTGGGTGGAAACAAAGAGATGGTTGGCCTGTGTACTCTTCTTAAATGGATGATCTGGATGAAACTCTTGACTCTACCCTAGAGCATCAGAGCAAAGAGTCCAGGGACCAAGGATGCTGACTAGGTATGAATTTCAAGGTTGATGTGATCTTGGAAGGATGAGCTCAGTAACAGGTTGTAACATAGGATAGTTTTGATCATTTGATCATATAGGCTAGCCAGAAACTTTTAACATAAATTCAGTCTTTCAAAAAATGAATCTCAAAAATTACCACTTTAAATTCCTTCACTCCGAGTACCAGCTCTATGGCCTATTTCTCCTAGTAAATATGTCAGTCATTTGTTGACTTACATTTCATAAAGCCTCTAAGAAGTTTCAAGGACCAATTATCTCAAATATATATTTGAAAAAAATATGAGTTTCTGATCACCAAATTCAATGCTTTTCCCTCAGGTCTTATCATGCTATTTCTCATCATTACATTCTTTCTTAAAATTATTCTTTTCTTTGTTTTCCTTTAGCTTGTTTTCTCTAATATTTCTATGTAAAAATGAACATTTAACCCAAGATTCAGCTTTGTCCTTTGTTGTTCTTTTTCTCAATATTCTGTCAGAGTTCTATTACTGTCTCTCCTAGGTACTACACTGTATTTGCAATAACTTTTTTGAGCTTTTTAAGTAAATATACAACCACTACCATCATCACTATGTCTAAATTTAAATCTTATCTTTCTCACATGAACTTCCCTAATTCTCTTAAGGGTACCACCTTTCTCCAAGGCTTGAAAACTCAAAATTATTTGGGACTCCTTCCTGTTTTGTGCCTCATATTCCATCAGTCACTAAATCTTGTCAATTTTTTTTCATATTATCTTTTGTACCCATCTCTTCCTTTCTATTTCCATTGCTACCCTACCAAGGGCCTACCAAGGCCCTTCTTTTATGCTCTTCTCACCCCACTCTAAGAAAATTTCAATAGTCTCCTATTCATCCTGTTTTCCCCTTCTCTTTTTCTTGACCCTTCCACCCCTCTTGCACTTCACTTATATATTAATCTTCTTCAGCTTTCCCTCTGTTCATGTGACTCATTTTCTCAAAAACTTTCAATATCTATTAACTAGGATCAAATCTTCTTTCCTTATCCTCCTAAGTGAATCCACTTTTTCTGGACTTTTTGCCTACCATTTACTTTAACTGTTAAGTGATTAAGAAAAATATTCCCTTTATTTGATGAAATATTTTAGGTAGTATTGAAAGTGGCCACTTTAACTGGTAACATATTCTCTTATAAATGAACACAAAAAAATATTGCTATCTTTTCTGTTTAATAACAACACTCCCCATGAAAAAGAGCCAGCTATATTTTTTAAATGGGTCTTCAGGCAGCTAGGTGGCACAGTATATAATGCACCAGTCCTGGGGTCAGGAGGACCTGAACTGAAATGTGATCTCAGACATTTAATATTTACTAGCTGTGTGCCTTGGGCAAGTCACTTAACCCCATTGCCATGTAAAAAAAACAAACAAAAAAATAAAAAAATAGGGGTGGGAAAGTTTTGTACTTTCCAAGACTAAATGGACTTTTCTGAAATGTTTGCTCTCATAAATACTAATATGTCATGAAAAAGTTATGATGAAGAATTCTTATTTTTGCAAAACCTTTTCTCTCCATAGAATGAAGATGCGGGTGACTATAAATGTATAGCTACAAATGAAGCTGGGGTGGTGGAGCGCAGCATGACTTTAACACTTCAGAGTAAGCCGCAGAATTCAACATCATTCATATCAAGAAACATTACTTAGAATTTTCCTGCTTCTTCAGCCATTTCTTTATGTTGATCAGTAGAATGTGTTTAAATTAGGAAAGTGAAAAAAGTCTGGATCATTTCTAAATGATCCTTTAAAACCTATTACTTGGGTTTAGCATTATGTGTAGTATAATAGTATAATAGGCAGAAAACTGGATCTGGGTTTAGAAAGCATAGGTTCAAATGCTAACTCTGCTACTTCATACATATATATGTGTACATATATATATATGTGTATATATATATATATGTATATATATATATATAACCTTAGATAAGTCACTTCACCAGTTTAGATCTCATTTCTCTCATAAGAATGTTGAACTAGATGGTTTTTTCAGCTCTAAATTCTATGATACATGAGAAAATATGCAATGATTTATTCATCTATGTGTCCCATAAATCTGAGATATAGCTGAGTATAAAGTAAGGATTCAATAAATAGTAGTTTAATTTCATAGAATTACAGTTGCTAAACTAAACTGCACTGAGTAATGGAAAATACTTTTCATTTAAAAGTTAATAGTCTGAGTCAAAGAAAGTATTGTTACTGCTTTGCATCCATTATATATTATTGATAAAGGATAATCATGTATTATATAATCACTTAACTCTATTTTCTAAGAAATTATCAAAGCAAGAAAAGGGAATATACACCAGACAAATATAAGTATGTGTAACTCAGAGTATATTCCACTTTTTTATATCATTTGGCTGAAGTTTTCATTTCTTTAAGGAATAATTAAAGGAAAAAATCACAAGTTATTATCATCAGACAGAGAAAAGCTATAAAAATTTACTGCTATCAGTGGGCATATGATAGCACAAGTTAGCATATAAGTGTGTGTGTGTGTGTGTGTGTGTGTGTGTGTGTATAATATTTAACATCACAGTTTTCTTTGAAAATGTTGCCACATCGTCTTTATTCTATGCTGAGGTGAAATATTGACTTTGTTTTCAAAATAAGATGTGCTAAAGATAATAATCTGTGCATTTCTCATCAGGTCCCCCAGTTATCACTGTTGAGCCAATGGAGACTATTACCAACGCAGGCAGCACAATTGTGCTGAACTGCCAAGCCATTGGAGAGCCTCCACCAACCATTGAATGGTCTCGCCAAGGACGTCCCCTCCTCTGGGATGACCGAATTACTCTACTCTCCAACAACTCTTTGCGAATTGCTGTAGCTCAGAAAGAAGATACCTCTGATTATGAATGTGTAGCCAGAAACTTGATGGGCTCAGTCCTTGTCAGAGTACCAGTCACTGTACAGGGTAAGTAAGCAAAAATCTGAATATTAGGTCATAAAGGCTAAGGAAATTTAAACCCAGGAATTCTGACTTGTTTTTCCTTAAAGTTTTTAGATTTCAGTAGAATCATAAAATCATAGAATGCTGAAGTTGAACAATAATCTTAGATATTCCCTCCCTTTTACAACATGAGGAAAATCTAACCATAGAATATAATACCAGTAAAGTGCTTTAACGATTTCACAGTGCTTTTCACACATTATCTCACTTAACTTTCATAACAACCCTGTGAGGTAGGTACTACAGGTATTATTATCTCTGTTTTACAGATGCAGAAACTGAGGCTCAGAACAATTAAATGACTTGCTCAAGGTCACACAGCTAGTAAGTATCAAAGGCAAGATTCAAACCCAGATCTTCTGCCTTTGAAATAATCATGTCATCCACTAGTGATTTCCCCAAAGTTAATGCCATAGACTAGTTAATATTATAGTCACTTATCTATCAAGTTCTTTACTTTTTCTACCTCTTTATGGCAATATTATAGGTTCAGTATTATAGGTAAAATTTTATAAGCCCAGAGCTCAGTGCCTAATTTATGTCTATACGAAGCTAAATCAACATTTAGAAACTCCAAAATAATTTTGGCCATATAGTATCAACTCAATGAACCTGATCTTCTGAAATCAAATCAGCTATTTCACTCGAGTTAAATGTGTTCTGTTCAGATTAGTCTCATCTGTACGCAGGGAGTCAGGTTCACAACTTTTCACCAAAAAAAAAAAAATTTAACCTTCCCAATAATGATATCAAAGAGAGGATTCAGAAAAAACAAAAACAATTTCTGCCTTCAAGAAGCTTTCATTCTAATGGGGAAGACAGTATATAAGGAAATAAGTGTAAAGAAGATATATACAGAACAGACAGAAGATAATTTCAGAGAAAAAGACACTAGCAGAGAGCCTGGTACATACATAGTAAACACAATAAATAACAATTGACTGACTCTTCTTTTTCCTCCTGGCCTTCCTTCTCTTATCTTTGTTCTACTTCTTTCAGGATCCTCATTACTATTCAACCAAGAGACAATTGTGCTCTAAAGAAGGCCTTTTATAGTTCCAGGACAAAATTTGACCAGTCAAATAGCCTTCAATCTTGATACTTAATCTTTCATCCTAATGAGCTTCTAATGGATCAAAAATTACATTGATCCAAAGATATACTCATCCTCTCTAATATAGGTCAAAGGCACGTTTGCATCCTTCGCAGGGAGATGAAATCAAAATTCCACACATTGGTTCACCTCCCTGTAACCTCACTAATTAAAATCTATCTACTTTGATCAAATTCCTACACTTTAAATTATGACAACTGGTCCCATAAAAATTCTTAAATTTGGGGGGTTTTAATTATATTCCCTTTAAATATAAAGTAACTATATCTCCTATTTACTCAGAATATCAAAACATTTGTTTTTCCTTGCTGACTGAAAGTTTCATCTTCAATCAGCTGTCATTTTTCTGTCTCTGAGAAGTGATTTTGGCTCCTTTCTAAGGCTAAGCCATCTACACCATTCTGAAAACTTGCAATCATCATCTAATCAGCCTCTTGTATTTGTATTTTCAGTTTCTCAACCTCTTCTATTTGTCTTTTCAGTCTCTCTCTCTCTCTCTCTCTCTCTCTCTCTCTCCCCACCCCATTAGTTAATTAGTTCTTCCCCCTTGATCTGAAAACATATTTAAATAATCCTTATTCTAAAAACAAACCAACATAATATTAATATCCCCCAAATTCCTTTCCTTTCACATAACTCTCCTCCTTTTCACTGAGAGAAGTCTAGAAAAATATGCAGTTTTTTACTTCATCGCTTTCAATCATATATAATGAATTCCATTTAAACTGCTTTCTTGAAGATCATTCATGACTTGCTAATTACCAAATCTAAACTTCCCGTTTTCTAGATGAGGAAGATGAATTTCAGAAATTCAGAAAAAGACTTGCCCATGTCCATCTCCCTAGAATGGGAAGGATTTGAACCAAGGACTTTAAATCCCACTGTAATGATCTTTCCCATAAACACACATACTCTCTACCACTGGACATGCCTGTTACATAAATATTGTGTTCCATTATTTTGTATTTATAATTACATGAATATGTATCTTCCTTATTTTAATGCTGAGAGCCTTTTAACCTGAGAGCTAGAGCAGTCTTGAGTCAACAAGCATTTTTAAGTACTTACTAGGTCCCAAGTAGCATCCTCAGGTGAAGCCTGAGATCAGTGCCTCCTGTTACTTAACTAGCTGTGTGACCACAGCCAATTCCACCCCCTCTCTGAGGGCTTACAGGGTTGTTGTGAGGATCAAATGTTACAATGCATTTTAAGACCTTAAATTGTTGTGTAAATGTCAGTTATATTGTTTACATTGTTATTGATGCAACCTCATTTTTGTCTTTTTTGATGGGTGGAGATAGAAATATTCTGAGGACAAATGACAATTTTACTAAATTCTTGTATATTTTGTATTCTGTAGGATATTGTTCAGGTGGACAAAATGATTCTTTTTTTCTAATTAAATGAATATTGGGAAGTAAGATTATCTTCTGTAGACTAACTAAAAATATCTTCTGGACAACCCCAGTAACAAACAGGATGTCAGAGTTGATATCTCATTCTTTACTCACATGATTCCAATTTCTTCTGCTAGTTCTCTTTTTCTTATTGTATCTATTATAGTAAAAATATTTTTTATCTCATTTGATGAGGTACAGATAGAAATGGTCCTAGGACAAGTTACTAACCTATTTTATTTTACATTGTATCACTGCACAGTTCAAACCAGTCCAGGCATGATGCTAAGCACTGGGTAAATAAAGAAAAGCAAAAACAGTCTTTACCTTCAAGTATCTCATACATCAGAGTGGGGAAACAACATGCATATATATATATATATATATATATATATATATATATATATATATATATATATATATATATATTAGTGCCATCTAAAGGGACTAGGCATGACTTTTTTGTAAAAGTTTTTATAGTTGAATTATTGTTATAAATATTACTGTTATTATAACTATTTCTATATTGTAGTAAGTTTCTTAGAATAGGGACTGTCTTGGAGAATCATAGAATCTTGGAGTTGGAAGGGACTTTAGAGACCATCTATCCAACCCCTGCCAAAAATATAATTCCCTCTATGATAGCCTTATGTAAAAATTGTTCAGAAGATGATTTAAAACCCAGAATGAGAAAGAATTCACTATACCTCACAAGGATCCACTTGAGATAACTAAAATTAACAATGTCAATACATTTTTAAAAGCTCTTTATAATTATTACTAAAATCTACCCCCCCTGTAATTTCTACTCACAAACCTTAGTACTGCTCATTGGAATAATACAAAATAAGTTTTCTTCAGTATGATTGTTATTCAAATACTTGGAAGTAGTAACATATTCCCATGAAATTTCTCTTCTCCAAGCTAAATATCCTCAGTTCTTTCAGTATTTTTTCACGTAATATGTGTTCCCCTCTTTTCATAGTTGACTTCCTCTGGACCTTTCACTTTTACAAAATCAACTCAAACTGTTAAGAGTACAGCTTCAGTTGAACAAATTAGCTCATCTATGGAAGTCAGGGAGCAAATTTGTGGTGTGGAATGAGGCTAGAAATGGGGAAAATTAGTGAGTCACTAATTCGAGGTATTTTGTAGTGAAAAATAAGCAAAAAAATATGATGGCATCTTGAGGGAGCTTTGAGAGAGACAATAAAGAGAAGGATAAACACTGAGAAAGCTTAGAGTTGAGGCACCCAATGAAAAGAGAGAAAGGAAATCAAGTTTCCCAGATGAGGCGCAATGAGGAATGAGATTTCGAACAAAGGTTAAAGGATTAGCCTTTGGAAAAAGGGGAAACACCAGTTAACTGGTAGAGACTTTGTAAGACTGGGTGTTTATTGGAAAGTATCTAATGAGTCAAATTAATTAAAAATGAAGAGGGATCATAGAGAAAGATGATAGGATGAGTACAGAAACAGCAGTGTCTCTACCCTCCAACTCATTTCCATTACTGAAACCTATCAATCATCAGTTGGCTATGTCAATTATTATAAAGCTTTCTTCTGATTTCCTCAAGCAAAATTATTTTCCTGCTATGAACTTCCATAATATTTGATCTGTGTATTTGTGTCTCTCAGTGTTTTTCATAATTTCTTGTTTAACAAATGTTTTTAATTGAGTCACTTGATTCATAATGACTTTAGGTGGATTTTTTTTTCAGTGCATGGTGGGTTTTCAGAATGGTTTGAATGGAGACCCTGTAGTGTCACATGTGGTCAAGGTATACAGAAAAGGATTCGTCAATGCAATAACCCCTTTCCAGCCAACGGTGGGAAACCTTGCCAAGGTCCAGATTCAGAAATGCGCAACTGTCAAAACAAACCTTGCCCAGGTAAATTTTGATAACCACTGCTAGTTGTATTTTTTCCTTTTCCTTTACCTTAGTCACATTTATGGGCTTCCTTTGAAAATAAATTGAAACAGATTTGATGGTGAAAATTTTCATCCTTGTTTAGTGGATGGCAATTGGTCAGAATGGAGCCCTTGGGAAGAGTGTACAAGGACTTGTGGCCAAGGAAACCGAACCAGGACCAGAACTTGTAATAATCCTCCAGCACAGCATCATGGAAAGCCATGTGAAGGAAATGCTGTGGACATGGTCATGTGTAACACCAAACCCTGTCCAGGTAAGAATATGCACAGTAACATTAAAATGTATCTGTTCAACATGGGATGATTTCAGTAATTAGAGATACTTCCAATATGGAAACCCCCTTCACTGGTGGTGATCAGCAACTCTATAACTTAAGAGTCTTAGAAAGATGCCTGAGACATTGAGAGGTTCAGTGATTTGTCCATGGTCACAAAGCAATATTAAGTCTATAAGCATTTATTAATTGCCTACTCTGACAGATACTGTGCTACATTTCAAAACCAGACATAAATCTACATCTACCTAACTATAAGGGTGGATCTTTATTCATTTTATCTTGATGTTTCTCTAGGATGTGAATATATTGTTCTTTTTTCCTTCCTTTTCATAAATACATTTTCTCATTCCCTCTCTTGGGTTCATTCATTTTATAATCTCAATTCTATTCCAAGGGAAGAAAGGTGGTGTAAATGTTTGGGTTTTGCTATAAGCAAGAGATAAAAGCACCCCAACAGAAGAGATAAATATCATCTCTTTAATCAATTCATTGAGCAAGTATGTATTAATTTCCCACTATGCACAAAGTAATGGGTGCTAAAAATTGAAGGAGATAAAAATGACATCCTGCTGTCCTCAAGGAGCTTATAGGAAAGCAGGAGAGATAAAACGTGAATTCAGGTAGAATGTGACAGACCTCAAAAGAGAGGTTTAAAGTAATCTTTGTTTCCCTGGCCATTCACCCCCCCATCTACCTGTATTAAACAGATAGAAAGTTTTAAGTGCAAAGAGTAAAGATGGACCCCAGCCTCTGGGGAGTTGTTGGAAGTATTAACACATCTAACTGAGAAAAATAATTCCTAAATGATGGAGAACATTGGTCATCTGCAAAATAAAATAGCAACAGTGTAAGACAAAATTTACTAAATTTATTGGAAGTGTTTCTCTAAAATTTTCAGTCAGAAGCCCTCCAAAAATCCAAATGATATTGTCATGTGGGAAACTGTTCCCTGCCTATACAGTGATACTGTAATGGTCAAAACTTAAGGTGATGGGGGTGGCTAGGTGGTGCAGTGGATAGAGCACCAGCCCTGAAGACAGGAGTACCTAAGTTCAAATCCAGCCTCAGACACTTAATAATTACCTAACTGTGTGGCCTTGGGCAAGCCACTTAACCCCATTGCCTCACAAAAATTAAAAATTATTGTAAAACTCAAATAATATCTTTAATAAAAAAACAATTTCATAAAAATTTTAAATTAAAAAAAACTTAAGGTGATGAAAAATGAATACTGGACAAGTTTTTATCATTGTGGCTCCAGCACCATCTCAGGGAGAGGGTGCTCCTCCAACACAAACGACTGGCTACAAGGATAGAAATTTTCTCAGAATCAAGAAGGGCGACATATCAAGCCACAATTAGGTGATTGTCTATCCTTTCCATTTGCAGTGCTAGCACACTTTTCACATAGAAATGTTTTAGTGCCACCTTTCTATGTGGAAGGATCCCAGAAGCCCTCTGGACATTCAAAGCTGGCCTGCTACCAATAAACGACCTTCACTTCCCAGTTATTTATACAAAGTAAACAGTAACTCTGATTTCCAACTCTGAGCATCCATCCACCTGACAGGATATATGATGTTGTTCTAGTCATGGAGTTCAATGATGTCATATATTAAAGATACCAAAAGAAAAACATTAATATATCTCCTTGGAAACTTTTGGTCAGTTATTTGCTGTTATTTAGGAAATGGCTTAGAGTCTAATTCACGACATTTTAATTCATGAATGTTATGTAATGGGGAAAAATATTTTAAAAGAGTTACTGCTAAGGAAATAGTCATTTCATTGTGAATGCAAATGCAAACCTTGTTATGGAATGAAAATAGCTCTGTAAGTCATAGAACCTTCTTAGTTTTCAAGCTAAGTTTTCCTTCCTGAAAAATCTACTTTGACCTCCACCTCATTTAGCAAGGCTGCCCTCTGACTCGTTTCGGGCACTTTCTCCCTACTGTTCTCCATCACACTGACAGTAATGTGCTGATGTAGAGAACAAATTGTCTGGAGACACTGTAAGCATTCAGACTGGGCCTGCATCTACCAGCTTGACTAAATTAAGTTGAAAATTTTGTGCTTTTGTTTAAAGGTTACTAAATAATGTCTGACTGGATGTTTCTTATTTGAATCATTTTTTTTTGGCATCAAGTCAGTCACGGAATTTCAGAATTTCTCTATCAACAAGTTCTCATAAAAACTAAGATGATAAAGAAGGCATTACTTTTTTTTTTAAGTCCCAAAGAAAATTAGTGATTTTAGGTCTTTGTTATGGGCATATACTGATTTGAATGACTAGAATTTCTGTTGGATTTTTTTTAAACATAGAAAATGTGACTTTGTGATTGAGTGCTTTGTCCTTGGTGTTTTCTCAGTTCAAGGAGCATGGAGTAATTGGCTGCCTTGGGGGTCATGTAGCGAAAGTTGCGGGAAAGGCACTCAGACAAGAATGAGGTTATGCAATAATCCTCCTCCATCATTTGATGGAGCCTACTGTGATGGAGCTGAATCACAAATGCAAGTTTGTAATAAAAGGCCCTGCCCAGGTATGGTACCAAAAAACTTGTGCATACCTTTAAAAAATAAAAAGACGACACATTATAATTGACCTTTGTATTGCACATCAAAGTTTGAAGAACCCTTTTGTGGTCTTCGCAATAAAGGCTATATGGTCAGTACTTCTGTTATTATTATCACCATGGTCCCCATGACTAAATTGAGGCTCAGAGAAGTTTCAGAGCTGTGACATATTGACAGAGGTAGAAGTTAAACTCGGTCTTCTTAACTCCAATTCCAGAATACTAATCATTAAATGTCATCTTGTTAGCTATGTACTGGCCAAAGTGGGATCCCCTATAATACTTACCGAGAGTATCACAGAGACTTAATAGCATTGCTCATCTTTACAGATAGTAAAAGGTCTTGTATGCTTTTCCAGTGGATGGCAAATGGGCTTCCTGGACCAGTTGGAGTGCCTGTAGTGTATCCTGTGGAGGAGGCTCCAGGCAGAGAACAAGGGATTGTTCTGAGCCAGCTCCTGCGCATGGAGGACACAAATGTGAAGGGAATGATGTTCAGATTGACTTTTGTAATAGTGACCCTTGTCCAAGTAAGTATGTAAAGGAGTGGCTCTCCATCAAACTTATTTTCTTCCTCTAAATACTTAAGTCCATCCTGTTCAGTTACATGATACACAAATTACTTTTCATTTGGACCAGAATATTTTTTTCTTCAATACATTGAAAAATGTCTAGTGAAATTGTCTCCTCACTGTCTCCCTTCTAGTTTTTCCTATATGTACCACTTCCAGATTACTCTTACTTAAGTACAAATCATATCATGATGCACATCTTCTCCCAGTCTGGTGAAAAAAAAAAATCTACAACAAACCCCTATTGTCTTCTAAAGGCCTCATTTCCTGTACCTATTCCAGTTTTATCTCTTACAACTCCCTTACATTCCTTCATTCCAGTAAAACTGAACTTCTAGATGTTTCCCTAACATGACCTACAGTATTTCCTCTACTTAGAGCATCCTGTCTTCTCCACTTCCAGCTCTACCTATCTAATTCATGAGATCATAGATATAAAAGTTGAAGGATTTCAGAGGTCATATAGTCCAACTCCTTACTTTTACAGATGAGGAAACTGAAGCCCATGACATTAAGTGAATTGGCCCAGAATCATACAAGTGCAAAATGTCAGATCCAGACTTCAAACCCAGATCCATCTGACTCCAATTTGGGCATTCTTTCAATTGGATCATGCTTCCTTGTTGTGGCTTGCTTCCTTAGGGCCTACAGCGGCGACCTCCCTCCAGGAGGGGAGCTGAGAATAAGGAGTCAAGCCACTACTGCCTTTTGCCTCCAGCTCAATTTTATTATTGCTTCGCTATTACATATATACTGTTAGGTCTTCTGGGGTAGAACAAAGAATAATGAGGTAATGGTTAGGGGGTGCAAGCGATGTGTAGGTACAGCTTCTTGCATTACAGGGTAGGAGGGTACATTAGGGAGGAGATGATAAGGTACAGCTGTGTCTAGTACCCTTGGACAGTGGGGCGGAATGTCCAGCTCCCAAGGACTCTGGCTCCCAAGGACTCCAGCTCACCTTATCTCTAGGGTGGCAAGCCAGCTCCTGCGACTGTCCAGGTGGCGGTTTACTTGGAGATGATTTGTGTCATGGCTGTTAGAATAGCCTGTGTACCCACACTTCCTCACTGCTTATCTTTCCTTTTTTAAGTGCAATTTTGTTTTATTGTTTTAGGTCCAAATTCCCTCCCTACCCTTCTTGTCCACTACTTCCTACCTCAAATGAGAAAGCAAGGAAAATAAAATGTATTACAAAGGTATTCATAGTCAAGCAAAACAAATTCCTACATTGACTATGTCCAAAATAAAACAACAACAACCAAACCCTAATCTTCAGTCGGCATTCTAAGCCCCTCTTTTTGTGGAGGCCTTTTTTGGAGCATATTTCATCATGAATCCTCTGAAATTGTGGTTTGGTTATATATTGATTAGAGTTTCTAAATCTTTCATAGTTGTTTGTCTTAACAAATATTGTTGTTATTCTTTAAAATGTTCTAATTCTATTCATTTCGCTTTGCATCAGTTCATAGGTAGATAGAGAGAGAGAGAGAGAGAAAGAGAGAGAGAGAGAGAGAGAGAGATCTTCCCAGCTTTACCTGAAACCATCCCAAGCAGAATGATTATGGGATTTCCTCCAACTTTATTCAATAGCTCATAAATAGGAGCGGAAGAGTAGGATGGGATTCAACTATAGATGAAATCTGGCATTAGAAAACAGATGATATGTTAAATGGGCAAGGAATTCAAGAGCATAGGACAACATCATATTAAAATGACTAAATTACTGTGTGGTGGGGGGAGCCAGATCTCCATAAGGGCTAATAGACAGAAATAGTATAAAAGAGGCCCAGGATGAAAGAGAATTTGCTTATAAAATGGAATTTCAGAGGGCACAGTAGAAGTTTGGGTTGAGGAGGGGATGGGGAGAGTTGTCTCCTAAATGGCTTCTGGTTAATAGTCTGATTAATAGTATAGTATTTATTACAATGCCTTGCTTGCAGAATATGTACAAAAATATTTTTAAATGAAGCAATAACAAGGAAGATAACATTTGGTTGATTTTGGCAGATATTATATTATTTAATTTGTTTTACAAAGCATAGGATACATAATTCAATGTATGATAACTTAATGACTATTAGTTGTTATTGCATGTATTGAGAATCCATTTGCTTCATTCTAGTCACAGAGTCCAAGTGCAGAGACCAAAAATAAATGAGTGCCCACAAATGAGAGCTAGGTTGTCTTGTACCCTAATTGTTACTATAGAATCATTGGAAGACCTCTCAAGAAATTACCTAAACTAGCACCTATCTCCAGCCAGGATCATAGTTAAACTTAATGAGTGCTCCCAAGACTGCTTTGATATATACTTCAGTGTTGACTAGCTCTTAGTGACAGAACTTTCTTCTTCATGTCCAATAACATTGTGTTTTCAGCTCATGGTAGCTGGAGCCCATGGAATGGCTGGGGAACTTGTAGCAGGACTTGCAATGGAGGACAGATGAGGAGATACCGCACCTGTGACAATCCTCATCCAGCCAATGGTGGAAGAGCATGTGCTGGGGCAGATTCTCAGATTCAGAGATGCAATATTGACATGTGCCCTGGTGAGCATTTTCTTCTTATTCAACCTATCTTTTCTGAGGTTGTGCAATGATGGTCACTAAATCTGGTAGTATCTGAAATCACAGAATATTTTTTTCCTTAAAATTGCACAATGAAAACCAACTAGGTTAGATTACTAGGAGCAAATAACTATTTGTATTATTCTGACACACTATCACAAAAGAATATTTAAAGCTCTCTTACTTAAAAGTATCACATAAATGTAAATAGTGGTAATCATATTACTTTGAACATTTGTTTACAGTGGATGGAAACTGGGGAAACTGGCAGACTTGGAGCAGGTGTTCTACTTCCTGTGGAGGAGGGGAAAAAACTCGGAAACGTATATGTAATAATCCAGCTCCATCCAAAAGTGGCCGCCCTTGTCCAGGAGATGCTACTCAGGTTTCGAGATGCAATATACAAACATGTCCAGGTAATAAGCTTCACAAATCAGTGTTATTTTTAGTTAAGCCTTATATAACAGAAAGACAGGTTAAGTTGTATGGGAAGATATGGGAAGATTCTTCCTTTTAACTCAGTTACACTCTGTGTAGTGGAAAGAGCACCATATTTAGAGTCAGAAGTTCAAATACCAACTCTATTAGTTGATATTAGCCAAACAACTCTAGGCAAATCATTTTCAAAGTTTACCCTTATCTGTAAGACAGGTATAATTATGCTTATAGTATTTACCTTACATGACTTTTGTGGGAAAAAAAATGCTTTGTAACCTAAAAAGGGAATCTATAAATTAGAGCTTTCCCTCATGACATCCGCTTATATCTCCCAGACCATAAGGGAACTATAAGGAGAACAAACCAACCAAGTCTAGACCATCCCATTTTGTGACAACATTCCCTAAAAGTGTACACCTTGTTAAGCATATTGATTTCATTTCCCCAGTCTGGTGAAAAATTTGTTATAAGTTTCTACTGCAATATCTCAGGATCATTTTTGCAATAAATAATAGATAATTAATTGACAGACTTGAACCACACTGAATAATTAGATCATTTTATTCATTATTGAGATGGGTATTTAATAAGAACTAGCAAGCACATGAATTTTCTTTATTTGGCTGTTTTTTGTTTTTTGAAAGGCAATGGGGTTGCATGACTTGCCCACAGTCATACAGTTAGGCAATTATTAAATATCTGAAGTCAAATTTGAACTCAGGTTCTCCTGACTCCAAGGCCATTGCTCTATCCACTGTACCACCTAGCTGCCCATGCACGCGGGATTTCAAGGGAAGTATAGTTTAGTAACAGACAAATCCATGTAAATAATTTCTATGTATTAAGAATAAAATGTAATTATTTAAAAGAACTCGAGTATAATGGAAAGAACATGGGATTTGGAATTAGATAATTTGGATTGAAAGCTCAGTTCTGCCACTTAACTAGCTCCATGAACTTGGACAAATCATTTAAGTTCTCTGGGACTCTGTTTCTTCATCTCTATTCTGTTACCTAAAAGCCTTAAATAACATAATATAAGAAAAGCATTTTGCTAATTTGAATGTAATCTATATAAATGTCAAATATGCTATAAAAAGGGATTCTTTTTTCTGGTACAATTTGGACTTTATGACCACTGAGATATCCTGCAATTCTAAAACTCTGATTCTATGATGCCCAACCAATAGTTACAGTCTTTTCTTGAAGGTCCCTAGTGAGAGAAAAGCTACTCCTTTTCTCCCAAGGGATCCCCTTTGACTTTAAAATCTAAAGTTAGGGGGGCAGCTAGGTGGTTCAGTGGATACTGGCCCTGAAGTCAGGAGTACCTGAGTTCAAATCTGGCCTCAGACACTTAATAATTACCTGTGTGGCCTTGGGCAAACCAACTGAACCCCATTGACTTGCAAAAAAAAAAAAAACTAAAAACAATCTAGTTAGGAAGATTTTCCTTCTTGTTTTGTCCTTAGTACTCAAAGAGAACATGACATCAGGTCAGACATGTAAGTAAACTGAATTTAAATGAGGAAAGACTGTGCAAAATCACCAATCTCACTTTCTCCTCCAGAGCCACCTGGATTCAGTGACTAAATATGGATCATTATGATTAGAGAAGGTCCTGGATACAAAAAGAGACTTAGACCTTTTTAAGCCAAGGTCTTTAACAGGTCTGAGTTTGACTGAGGCAATACCCATTCAGTGATCTTTTACCTAGTCCAAAAAAAAAAAAAAAAGAAGAAGAAGAAAATAAATCTAGGAGGGAAGACCATCCCAGAGGGAGGTTTTCCAGCAAAACAGAAACATTTGTTATTTACATTGACTCTGAGTCAATCAGGACCAAATAATGACCAAGAGGGATTGGCCTGGGACCTATTGTTGGTGCATTGAGAGAAAAAGGAAGGGAGGGGAAGAAAAGAGGGAATTGTATTGCCTAATTGGATAGTAGTGGGGAGCACCTACTATTCACACAAGTTTTTGTTAATTCTTTGTTCTTGAAGAGGACTATGACATCAAAAATGTGATACCATGACATGGAAGTGAATTGGGTTAAGTTAGTGAATGCTCTGCAAAGTCACCAGCTACCTTTCTCCTCCAGAGCCACTTGTGTTCAGTGACCAAAAATGGATCAGCTTTTCCTTACTTTAAGCCTAAATCTGTTTTTTAAAATATTATTTCCACTATATTATTCATCATAAAAGTTTCTCAAATATTTGGGGCAGCTAGGTAGCACAGTGGATAAAGCACCAGACCTGGAGTCAGGAGCACCTGGGTTCAAATTCAGTCTCAGATACTTAATAATTACCTAGCTGTGTGGCCTTGGGCAAGCCACTTAACCCCATTTGCCTTGCAAAAACCTAAAAAAAAGTTTCTCAAATATTTAAAAGAGCACCCCATACCCAGCTTCCAAATCCCTCCAGAATAAATATTTCTTCCTACAAATCCTCTGATATAACTACAGCTTCCACCATTGTTAATTCAGTCATCCTTAAATGCCCAAATTCTTTTCTATGTCCCAGTGTGATTACTGCCCTGTTACAAGTAACATGTAGTAAAATTTAGGACTTAACTATGTTAAGAAACCCTCTTTTCTATTTGAGTGATCAGATGCTCTACCATACTCTTAATTGTCACCCCAAGACCAGGACATAATGTATCTTTTAAATTATAAAATGTTAAATGAGAAAGAATTCCTAAGGGTATCCTCCAGGTTTCTCTATAATAAGAGATCTTGTTTTAAGATGCTTGGACATTTCTCAAACTCTGATATGATTGTGTGTGTGTGTGTGTGTGTGTGTGTGTGTGTGTTAGTTAAAGACCTATTATTTCATCAGTGTAGGGAGCTCCCAGGAAGGAAATTCCTTTCACCCATCCAAAACAACTGGAAAGCTGTTTGGGTCACCAAGAGGTTAAAAGTGCCCATAGTGACACAGTATCTTGACAGTGGTGGTACTTGAACTTGGATCTTCTTTTCTCCAAAGCCATTTCTGTATCTGCCTCTCTAGAATGCTTGTTCCTGTAAAAAAAATAAAATAATATACTTCTTTTCTTCCACACTATTGATGCAATTGTTTTCTCTTCTTTGGATGTTTTTCTTCAACTCCTTCCCCCCAACAGGTGGGCCCCAGCAGGCCAGAGGAAGTGTTATTGGAAATATTAATGATGTTGAATTTGGAATTGCTTTCCTCAATGCCACAGTGATAGATAGCCCTCACTCTGACACAAGAGTAATACAAGCCAAAATTACCAATGTCCCTCGCAGCCTTGGTAAGTTTCTTTCCTCCTTCAAATTGAAAATAGATTCTAAAAACATTGGAAAATTTGCTCCAGAGCACTTTTTGAACCCTGCTTGATTTCATTAAGATTATTCCTGCCCTACACCAGGACTGGAAAATTGGTTTTATTTATTTATACGTTTTCAGGCATACTTCATGGTATATTAAATTATTTTCTTAAGAAATTCCCCTGAAGTGTCAAAGTTTTCAAAATGACTCTCTGGTCTACACAGAATTTCAGGTCCATATTAGTTCCTTCAGCTGACTTTTAATCAATATATTACACATTAATTCCTGGCCAGTGAGGATATTCTCACTACTGCAGTCTTCAAAAAAGAAACACAATTTGCAATTAGTTAGCAATTCCAGTTCCAAGTGATTCATAGCCTTGAATTATAGCACTGAAAAAATAAGACCTAACATTTGACTTATTTTTCACACATATTTTATTTCCTAAGGCCCGGCAATGAGGAAGATAGTTTCTATCCTGAATCCCATTTACTGGACAACAGCAAAAGAAATAGGAGAAGCTGTCAATGGTTTTACACTAACTAATGCAGTATTCAAAAGAGAAACACAAGTGGAATTTGCAACTGGTTAGTGACAACTGAACTCAAACATATTAATATATGATATTCATGAGTGAATTAAGATTGGGTACCTCAGTAAAATTTGCTATAATTGCAGTATTACTAATTGCAATGTCAAAGTGATCGATTCTATTTCATCATAAGAAATATATAAAAAGTGTCTTGTTTCCTATGAGGATTGTATTGAAGCTAGATCTATATGAAACCCACTGTTCCTAACTGATATTGTTTTTGTCCTTTTAATATATGCATGGAATTTGAATTAACAAATGTCTGCTGAACTGATGTAGCCATAAGTTGTCAGAGTGAGTATTAATACTCAGATGGAAAGACAACTTGATTCAATTTATAATAAGTACTTCAATAATAGGTTTATTTCCTATGGATTTGACCATAGTTATAATGACACACATAATTGCAGTTCTTTGTCAAAGAGGTAGAAAGAAAGAAATAATTTGATTCAATTCAACAGACACTTTAAGGTGCCGTTGCATAAACATACTATCTTTAATACTTCTAAAGATTCCAGGATGGTTAATAGTATGGGACACAGGTCTACCTATTGCAAAAATGTGCAAATAGGCTCCCATATCAGGATCCCCCTGACTATAATAACTGCCTATACTTTTATTCCAAGTCTAAAAATTGGTGTATAAATAATAGTGATCTTCATAGTAAGAATTCAGGTAGTTTTTCAGATAAAATCTTTCCATCCTGTGGCTATGTAGTTGTAATCAGTTTGGCTTGCTGTTACTAACTCTAAAACTGGTTTGATGCAAAGAAAGGATAGATCTTGACATTTACCAATTGTGTTATGATGGGAAAATCACATATGACTTCTTGTCAGAACTGATAAAAACCCTCCATTATATAAACGTGAACTGTTATTATGGCTTCCTGATCCCAATTATCTCTGCTTAGAGACCTGGAATCATGAAGACATTTGTGGCTTCTTTTGTGAAGGCAATTAATCCCTGCTCATAGGACTAAATATTTGTGATCTTTTTTGTAACAATATGAAAAAAGTTGTTTTTTTCATGAGTATATGTTAATTAAGTTTTAATCAGCAACATTCTGCTCTGGTTAACTAGAAGACTGCAATTTCTAAGCTAAACTCTAATTTAATTCCCATATCTGATCTGTTTAAAAAAGGGTAAATTAAAATATGCAGAACTTGAAGACAGGGAAAAATTTCCTAAGTGGTTTCATAAATCATGGTTCTTTTCATCCATTAAAATGAATGCATTGAAATTCCCAGGAGAAATTTTGCGGATGACTCACATTGCTCGTGGTTTGGATTCAGATGGAACTTTGTTGCTGGATATTGTAGTGAGTGGTTATGTCCTACAGCTTCAGTCACCTGCAGATGTTACTGTAAAGGTAAAATACTAATAATGAAAATTGATCTATTTTTTTCAAATCTCCTTCTGATTTCAATGGTATAGGGAATTCCAGATAAGGAAGGAAAGCCTTTCTCCCAATACAGATGAGGCTCATTGCCGTGTTAAGTTCATTGCTCATAATCACTTCAGCCACTTAGACAACAGTTATTAATCATAAATTATGTGACAGATACTGTGCCACAAGCTGGAAATAGAAAGAATGCCAAAAATAGTCCCTGTGTCAAGTAGCTCATAGTTTGATACAAAAGAGAACCCACAAACAAGGTAGAGAATGAGAATAGTCTCACATGTATTAAGGCTCTAAGATTAAGGACTGAGAAAAGTTTCTTACAGAAGATAGGATTTCAGTGAGATTTGAAGGAAGCTAGGAGGTGGAGAGGAAGTGACATGGTTAGATCTTTAAGATTATCAATTTGATAGCTTGAGGATGGAGTGGGGAAGATACTCTTGGCAAGAAAATCAACCAAAAGATTATTAGTTAAGTCCATATATGAGACGATGTAGGCTAAGCTGGTGATAGGCTTATGAGAGGATAGAAAAAGGAGTATAGAAGAGATATTACAAAAGTAGAAATGAGAGATCAAGACAACTGATTGAATATGGAATGTGGGAAAGAATGAAGGGTTATGGATAATAATAGGGGAAATTAGTAAAAGGAAAGAGTGTGGGAGAGGAGATAATGACTTTATTTTGGAAAGAAGTTAGGTTTAAGATGTCCAGTAGGCAGTTGGGGATAATTTATTTGGTAATCATAGTCTAGTTCTGAATCTCAGAAAACCATACCCACTTTTAATCTAACTACAAGATTTATTATTAGAGTACAAATTACTAGTTAACACTCAGGGAGGAAGAGGTCCTCAGGAGAAGAGTGCTCCTGCCTCACTTCTGGTCAAGTCAAGCTTATAGATGAAGATGAATGCCATCATGGATAATAACCAAGTCACCAGTCAAGGTCATGGCACTGGTCATCAATGAGAAAGTCTTGCAGCTCTTCAAACAAAAAGAGCAGGCAGAAATTTACCCTCAGAATGCTTCAGGGCTGGCACAAAGTGGAGTAAACCTGCATTGGATAGTTTCTTAGTGACTCAGGTCAGAGTCTTGATCTGGTTCTAAAAAATGCACATGATCCAGGAACTAGTCTGCCTAGTCTAGAGAACTATTCAGGGTTATTAGAATTCCTCTGGGGTCAGTAAGTCATCAGTATTTCTGCCCTCCCCCTTGGAGAAGAGGCCAATCTAATAAGTCTAGATCAACAAGTTTAAAAAAAATCAAAGAACAAGAAGAACCTTAGAGAAGAGGTCTAGAATACCCTCTGGTGATTTGTTGGCCTGATCCATCAAGATCTATTCAATTAAATCACTGAAGTTATATTGGATAAGTTAGCAACATATATACATAAAAGTAACTCATTAGAAATTTTAAAGGTTGGCATTATTATCTTTAAGTTTTTGTCCTTTCTTGTGATTTTGACCTCAATTCTTTTGCTAAATTTTGATTTAATGTAGAGCTTTTGGCAGGGCTGGGGAAAAGGACATGCAATCTTACTAAAATAGGATATGATCAATGAGGAAATGAGCTCAAAAAGCATACATGCATCTTCTCTATTTATCTAGGGGCACTAAAGTGTTAAATACTTTTCCCAAGGTCATGCAGGCAGTATGTGGGGGAGGCAGGACTTAAACCTAGATATGCTTGACTCCAATGCCAGCTCCCTATCCCACCAAACTACAGTTCTAGCAGTGGTCTTATCAAACCATTATGAATATTATATGAGGGGCTATACCATCACATTTGTTTTAGAATTATACAGTTTTCAAATAATAAAGCATTTTTAAAATTTTGCTTTTTGAAGTATTCTTCATAGAGAAGAAATACTGTGAATTTTTAGTTATTAACATTCAAATACATATTGTTCATTTTAGGATTATACAGAAGACTACATTCAAACAGGTCCTGGACAGCTATATGCATATTCCACTCGACTTTTCACTGTTGATGGTGTTAGCGTCCCATATACTTGGAATCACACAATCTCCTATGATCGGGCTCTGGGAAGAATGCCATTCTTAGTAGAAACCCTCCATGCCTCATCCATTGCATCTGATTACAACCAATTAGAAGAAACTCTGGGTTTCAAAATCCATGCTTCAATCTCTAAAGGTAATTTTAAAGATTTCCATACTTAAAGCACAGGGTCCTTACTAAAAGGGGGGGAAAAACTCAGGGGAATCCATTTTTATAATGTGAGAATATTAAGAGACAAAATCACACTCATCCTAAATTTGTTATATGACACTTTCACTGCATGCACTTAGTATTAATGAATTATAGAGTGGTAGAGCTTGAAAAGGATTGTAGAGATAATCTGGCAGAACCCTTTTTTTAAAATATAGTTTTAAAAATATTACTCTTTTTGGGAAGGATCTTGACATGTTGTATTTCTGACTATGTTTCAATGTGTTTTCATTATTCCTTAATGAGCTTTCTCCTTTACTCAGCTGCCTCTTTCATCCCCCACAAAACCTTTCATTTCACCTCCAAGTTGGCATGCTACTCCCTCCACCATAGTAAATGAAAATGGACTAAGTGGCCCTTTTCTCTAATCCTCAGAATTTCAAAATTATCTTCTCTCCTTCACTGTGTTCACAAAAGAATAGGTCCTCTACCTGTAGGACTCAACTATTGAACTAATCCAACTATCATCACATTTCTCTGCCACTCTTCCCTGATAAACTCGCCAAAAAACTTGCATATGTCCAATCAGTTCACTCTTTCCTCAACCCTTGCAATATATTCTTTTTTCTCACCATTCTACTGAAATTGGTTCTTCAAAAATTACCAGGGGCAGCTAGATATTGCAGTGGATAGAGCACTAGCCCTGGAGTCAGGAGGATCTGAGTTCAAATCCAACCTTAGACACTTAATAATTACCTACCTGTGTGACCTGTGGCAAGTCACTTAACCCCACTGCCTTGCAAAAATAAAAACAAAACAAAACAAAAGTTACCTATGATCTTGTGATTCAGTTATGAGGTCACTTCTCTACTTTTCTGTTTCTGACTGTTTATCCTCTTCCTATTCTCTTAACTTGAATATTCCCCAAGGTCTTCTCTTCTCACTGTACCCTCTCATTCACTTCAGTGACTGTGACTTTGACTATTCACTACATGCAAATAATTCCCTAATCAAAATCTCTAGTCCGTGTCTTTTTTTCTGAACTATGAAACTACAACTTGCCTATTATACAACTTCACTTTAGGGTTTCATAAATACCTCAAACTCAATGTAGTCAATTCCAAAATTGACCCGCTTTTAATTATACATTTAATAGCATCACCACTGAAAGTTTCTCATGTTCCATGACTTGGAAGTATTTTTTTACTGTTGTCTCTTTCTCCCCTTTCAAATCTAATCACTTACCAAATCCTCTAAATTTTATCTATTTAATAATCTTTTCAATTTGTCCCGCTTTCTTTCTCCCCACTGTCACCATCCTTGCAGTCTTCATTACTAGCCATTTATAATCTTCCAGTAATCTCTCAGCAAATCTTCCCACTAAGATAATTTAACTTAGAACTAAGAGGAATCTTAAAGGTCGTCTATTCCAATCCCTTTTCATTTTGCAAATTAACAAACTGAGGTACCAAGGACTCAAAGCTAGGTTCCTGAATCCAAATCTTTTTGCTAAACCAGATTGCCTCCATTCTGTGAATCTACCAATCCACTTCCCATTAATAAATCAACCTAATAAAAATAAAATTGTCCAGAAGAATCAAAAAGAAATTGAAGATCAACAATATAATAAAATGCCTACAATTTTTAAAACTGGAAAACTTTCTTAAAAATCTCTATGTCAATATAAGAAATCAAGCAGTCTGTAAATTCATCTTTTCTAAAAATTTGTACTAATGTCTTCTGATTTTACATCATTTTCATATTCAAAATACATAAGCTTTTATAAACTGATTTAGAGCAAAATAGACAAATTTTTAAAAAAGCAACAAATGTAAATGAAAAGATTACTTACACTGAATAATGGGAGAAAATGAATGAAGAACGTAGAGCAGCTAAGGAAAATATTTACCTGCAGCACAGAGATATGGTACTCCTGTGATGGAATATTGTTTACAATGTCAAATGCAGTCACTGTATCAAATATATATGTATAGTATGACTTTTCTCCTCTCTCTCTCTCTCTCTCTCTCTCTCTCTCTCTCTCTCTCTCTCTGTTTATATAGATATATGGATACACACACACACACACACACACATATATATATATATATATATATATATATATATATATATATATGCTTAAGTGATTTCTTTGTTACAAGAAAAGCTTAATTTGGGAAGAGGAAAAGGCTGATTTTGAGAGGTCCCCCCCCCGAAATGAATTAAAACTATCAAAAAATATGTGAAGATATTTAAATATCTTCAGGCACTTGGGGGGGAAGAAAATTTTCGAGTCCTTTTCCTGGTATTCAAAGCCCCATCCTACATTTCCAGCTGTATTTCATATTGCTACCCCCCCATTCCAATCAAATTGTATTTGTCTTTGCTGTAAATTCCATGAGCATTCTTCTTTCCATATTACTTATGCTGGGGTTTTTTTCTGCCTAGGATTTTCTCTTTCCCCATCTTTACCAGCTAAAATCCTACTCATCCCTAAAAATTCAATGTAAATATCTCTCTCTTTCCCTGACCTCCCAATCAATGACCCTCTTCCTTTATCCTCACATAGCCCTTTATTTTGCATCTCTCCATTTCACTTATCATGCAGTGTTGGGTATTCTTTGTGTCTTATCTTACTACTATGTTACAAACTCAATGAATGCAAAGATTGACTATATCTTATCTAAACTTTGATTCTCCCCCAGCACCTCTACAGTGCTGGACAGTAAGTCCCAGAAGAGGCTTATATATTTACTAGAATGCATGAATGAGCGATGTCAGATTTTCTCCAGTGTTTTTAATAATTTAATAATAATAATAATAATAATAATAATAATTTGTCATCTTATTTAGTATTCACCCATACATGCAGTGAGACAAATAAACTACAATACTTTTCTACAATCTGGGATATTTAAAAAAAAGAAAAAGAAAAGTTTTAATTAAATATTTGCGAAAGAAAATGTACCTTTCAGAATCCATGTAAAATAGTTATGTTTTTGATATATAGGGTCAAATTCTGAACAAATCACAAATATCAAAGGAACAAGAATCATGAGATTTGAACATCATTCCCTGTGCCTGGAATTATTTAAAATAGTTATTTTTTTAGACTACTTTCCTTTTGCAAATATAGTTCTTTGCAATTCATCTCTGTGTTCTTTTATGACATGTGGTACTTTAATGTTTCTCTCTCTGGGGGTTTCCTTTGCTTTTAGAAGAAGCACAACAATTAGCTTTCCATATTTTCTGTGGGTTTCTGAAATCTCTTCAAGGATTCCATGATGCTATTTTATATATATAATAAATGTTTACACGATTTCTAGTTTTGAGCTATAAGCCCACAAGTTAAAATGATCCACATCGTCTTTTTTCTGGCTATGTTCTTCTTGCTTCTTCAGAAAGCATCCCAGCAGATATCCGGCAGCACAGCTGGCATGCACAGACACTTGGGAGATAAATTGGCAACGGAGGTTGGCCTCATTTGTTCTGACCCACACTCATTGTGCACATGTATGTTTTCTTCGTGAAAGTAATTGGAACAGTTGGCTCTCTGAAGGCTCAAAATAAGAACAGTGTGGGAATGGCTCATCTAGTGCCAGTTTCCTAAAAGGGAGAAGAGTTTTTGGACTAAGGCTCTGACAGCTAGTAACATTCTAATTCTACCCAACTTTCATCCTACTTAAGTACCATCTATCTCTCTAAATATACTCTCTCTAAAAAGATTTTTTTTAAATATTCTCAGTGAAACTGCTTCTCTTGGCCAGGCTGTCTGTGATCATATCTATGCCCAATGAGCATGTCCTGGCTCCTAATTGCACTGCAAAGTTTCACAGCCTGTCTTACAGTCAGCTCTGTGAAAAATCAAAGCCTTTCTTTAAATTAGCTAAAGTAACACAAATCATGTAATAGCATGACAACCAAAACTTGTCTCTCTGGCTTTTATCAGCATAATTAGTACTTAAACTGAAACATAACTCCCCCCCAAAAAAAAGGATTTCCTTCCACATTGATTCTTTTTCTTTTCTGATCAGAGAGAGTGTGGCACAAATCAGAAATATTCTGATTCCATTTGTCACTTTCCAATTCATTTTCTCTTCTTTTTGTGTCTCTGTGTTTTGATTGGGTAAATCATCGTTTTTAAACATAATGGGGAATATTTACCAATGTTCTCTGCTTTTTCTTTGAAGCTTTCAGGCCATTTTGTTGTTTTGTTATTTTTCAGTTGTATTTGACCCCTGTGGAGTTTCTTGGCAAAGACATTATAGTAGTTTACCATTTCCTTCTCCAGCTCATTTTACAGATGAGGAACTGAAGTGAAAAGGAGTAAGTGACTTGCCCAAGATCACACAACTAAGTGAGTTCAGATTTGACCTCAGGAAGATGAGTCTTCCCGGTCCAATGCTTTACACATTGCGCTATCTAGCAGCCCCTTTAGGACAATTAAAAAATAAAACAACTTTCTATCACCTATTTTCAAAAAGAAATACATATGAGTAAAGCATATTTTGAACAGCTAATCTTAATAGTTTCCAACCACTTCTTCATTCAACAGACTCATTATTAAGTCTGTGTGTACCTGTGTCCTAGGTGCTGTCCCAGCCCTGCTATATCACCACTGGAGAAGAGGAAAAATTGAAAGTTTAACTACGTTAGTTAGCCCTTGGCCGAAACAACAACAAAAGCCATTAAAAAATATGGGCAGCTAGGTGGTGCAGTGGATAGAGCACTGGCCTTGGAGTCAGGAGGACAAGAGTTCAAATGCAACCTCAGACATACTTAGCTGTGTGACCTTAGACCAATGACTTCACCCCATTGCATGCAAAAACAAAAAAAATAAAAATAAAAAAAACACATAAAAATAAGAGAAGTTCTACATCCCCAAAAGGCTAGATGGTATTGTATAAAATCACTGTTCTTGGAGCAAGGACTACTGAATCCTGGCTCTAACACTTGCAGGTTAGGTGATCTTGGTGAAGCCACATAACCTCTCTAGCCTTAGTTTTCTCCTTTGAGAATGGGAACATTAATAGTTTTCTCAAGGAGTTGTGAAATGCTTCTTGACAATAAAATTCTTTCGAAATGAGAGGTACTACTGTAGGGGACCCAAGTGTACACCTAAATAGAAATGTAGCGCATTGTCTCTCTTCTTTTGGGTCACTTTTTAAAAACATAATTGGTATCTTTTCTAAGTGACTTCTTTGTTCATTCTCTGAAAGTTTTATGATTTTAAAAAATGATAATACTAATTTATTGCAAACACATTGATGCCTAACCTCTGGATTTACAACTTGGCCCCTTCTTGTTTTTCCAGTATTTTTGCAATTTACTCCCTGTCACATATGGTATGGCACTCCCCTTCCAAGACACTCCATCATCAGACCACATAGTTTTTCACTGGCTATTCCCATGCTTAGAATGTTCTTTCTCTCCTCCCCTCTTTCTCCTAGATTCCCTGGGCTTGTTTTAAAGGCATCTCAAATTCTACCTTGTTCTTGCCTTTCCTGATCACATAGGCTCACCAGTAGTGCCTTCTTTCTGAGATTACTTCTATTTAATACATATATATATATATGTGTGTGTGTGTGTGTGTGTGTGTGTGTGTGTGTGTGTATGTGTGTGTGTGTGTGTATAAAACACATAGAGCTATATAGATGTGGAAATATATCTATATATACATGAACATATATAATATATACATGCATATATATATATATATATATATATATATATATATATATAAAACAAACACACACACACACACACAAACACATATCTTGCAAATTTGTATATGTTAACTCTTCCATTCAAATACCAGCTTCCTTGAGGTCAGGGAATTTGCATCCCTACCAAATAACAAAGAGCCTAACATAGTATAAGTGTTCTGTCTTTTAGAATCCCTACTGTTTCAAATTAGTCAATAAACAATTATTAAGCACCTACTAGGTGTCAGACCCTGGTGATCCAAAAAAGGTAAAATCACAGTCCCTACTCTGAAGAAGCTCACAATCTAATGGGAGAGACAACTTGCAAGCAAAAGATAAACAAAGCAAGCTCTGAACAGGATAAATAGGGGAATTAAGAGGGGTTACTACCTATGATGTTTCCTGATTCTGTTTTAAGTAGTCTCTCTTACTTATTTAGATATGTACCATTTGTATTCTCTAAGAGAATGAAAGTTCCTTGAGGGCAGTGACTGTCATAGTTTTGACTTTATATCATTAGTGCTTAACACAGTGACTAATATTATTACTAAGCATCTAATCAATATGTTGAAACATATAACTGGGCCCACTAACCTGTTTCACTGCTTAATAACCGTTTTTGTCAGAACATTCCCTCACGTCTAACATACACATCTACTGCTTCAAGTTTTGTTTTTCTTATCCAAATTTTCTTGCCTTAGTTAACAAAACTTTTCTGTTATAGTATTATGTTGTCAGATGAGGTGAGGTAGCCCATCAATCAATCAAGCCACAAAGGTTCATTCATTATCACCTACTATGTGTCCAGTACTGTGATAGTCATTGAAGGGACAAAGGTAGAAGTAAATAGAGAAAGGGAGAGTTGGAAAGACTAGTCCAACCACCTGCTGAGGTAATCCCCCCCCACCCTGGAATGTACCTGACAAATGGTCACCCACACTCTGCTGAAAGACTTCCAGGGAAGGAGATCTCACCACTTCTGCTGTGGGATAGCTCCAGTTTTTAGGGAGTTTCTCCTAACAACAAAAGTAATTTGGTATCTTTGCAACTTCCACTCATTGCTTCTAGTTCAGTCCATAAAAGCCAAAGAGAATAAATCTGATCCCTCTTCCACATGACAGCCCTTCAAATACTTGAGCACAGCTACCATCCCCTCCTTGTCTTTCTTCCACTAAATAATAAATATGCTCACTTCCTTCAATCTGTTCTCATATATCATGAACTCCAGACTCTTAAGCAGCTAGGATGCTATAGCATCCTCTGGATACTCCAGTGTATCAGTGTCCTTAAATCACAGTGGCCAGAACTAAATATAGTATGAAAGCTAAGGTCTGACCTGAGCAGAATACAGTGGGATTATCACTCCCCCACCCCCTCCTAATCTTATACTCCCTCCTGGAAACCTATGCTTCTCCTGACACAGTCTAAGACTAAATTATCCTTTTTGACTGCCACATCATAATGCTGACTCAATATATTGAGTGTTCACTCCACCAAAATCCCTAGCTCCTTCTCAGTATCTCTTATAATCTATTTGTAGCTACCCTATCATTTATTTGTGATTTGTGTAGCTAAGTATAAAACTTTATATTTACCCCTTACTGAATTTCATCTAAATAAATACAGACTGATTTTTAGACTGATTTTTTTGACATTCATTTTTAAATTTTGAGTTTCAGATGCTCTCCCTCCTGCCTCATCCCCACCCTTTGAGAAAGCAATAGATTACCCATTTTACATGTTAAGTCATTCAAAGGCTATTTCCATATAAACCATGTTGAAGCCTATCAAGATCTTTTGTATTCTTACTCTGGCACCCAGGATGTTAACTATCTCTAACTTTGTATCTTCTGTAAATCTAATGAGTAAACCATCTATCCACTTTTTTCAAGTTTATGATAAAACTATCAAACAACCCAGGCCAAGGAGAGACTTCTGGGGTACTTCAATGAAGACAATTCTTCATATTACTCTCAATAACTTAAATAAAATAAGGGAGTCCTTTGGGACTAGGGATTTTATTCTGTTATTAATAATGAACATGGAAGCCCAAAATTTTGTCTTATGATACTGCTTTCACAAATTTCATTAAAAAAAATTTGCTAGGTTTTTTTCTTTATGTAGGGTAAGTAATCAGAATGCCCTTAAATTTTTAATGGGTTTGATTTTTATGTTTTAATTATTTCAATCACTCAGATCTATGCCCTATATTCTCCATATTGAGGTAAAATCTCCAATATTGAACAACTTTCTTGTTTCTATAGAGAAGTCTGGCTCAAATGATCTCTAAAGTCTCTTCTAGACCTATGCAGGCAATATTCTTTTTAATCATCTATCTTTCCTAACCTAGTTCACTAAGACACCTGTTTGCTGTAGAAAAATGATTACAGCATTGCAACTATTTTAAATAGTTCTAAATTTCTGATACATTAACATTTCTTATTTATGGGGATTTCTTAATTGAGAACTATTTGGAATTAATACAGAATTTGTGGATCAAATGTTCAATATCTCAAAACTGTCATGTAAGAGAATCTTCATTGAATATATTCTATATTTCACAAAAGTGTATGTGTTGTATGCATTTGTGTACAGTATATATGTGAGAGTTTTACAGACCAAATATATTCTTTAAACTAAAAATCTCTAAGCAAAGAACAAGTTTACAAACACTAAAACTATAGCTTAAAATAATATTGTTTTTTAGGACTTGACCAGCATATATTTTGTCTTTTGCAAATGTAAAATACTCATGTAAGGCAAGTTTGCTATTTTTAGAACTAATTCCTTTAGCCATCCTTTCCAAATTTCTAAAATAAGCAGACAAAGAGAAGATAAGATGAAATAAAAGCCCTAGCCTTGTGCTTAGGGAAGTAAGAGTTATCCTCCCTTCCAAGAGATGGCAGTAGTGACCATGCATGCCCATAGCCACTCTGGAGGACTTAACTATTGGGGTATTGTTGACTTGTGAATGGACTATATTCTTGAACCTCCTGAACCCTTGGAGTCCATAATATCAAATACTTAACTGCATCCCATATGTACCATTTTCAGTTCTTATTCTTAATTCACTAACATGTGAAGCACTATGGCAGGCACTTGGAAAATAGAAAGAAGAAAAAATAATATAATCCCTACCTACAAGGATGAAGGTATATTACATGAACAAAAATTATTATGAATAATAGATACCTTGATATAGAGATAAAGAAGATATTTAAAACATAAGAATAAAGAGATCACTTTCAGAGGATATGGTAGCTCAACTGATCCTTGAAAGAGACTATTTATTTCTGTAGACAGAGATGAAGAAATTACAGGCAAGGATATGGGAGGGAAAAGGGGAAAGCAGGAGGTGACTAGAGTAAAGTTTTATGGGAACTCAAGAGTCTCAACCTTCACAGTTTACAATCCGATTCTCCTATTCCTAGTCATTTAGTCTCTAGATTTAAAATATATGACATAACAAAAAAAATTACTAAATCTGAAACCAGAGAACTTGGCTTCAAATCCCATCTCTACAACTTACTACCTAAATAAGTGACTTCACCCTTCATCTTTTTTTGCTCATGTTTTGCTGAACTCCAAATCAAGGCATTTTGACATCTAGCTCTAACATTCCCCGTTTTTCTGAAAGTGAAATTATGTATTACAATAAACTTCTTAAGGTTGCCTGACAAAAATTACTCCGATTAGGAGGAAAGTTCTGAGTAATGTTTTCAAGGATAATGAGAACTTTGTTCTGTGGTCAGTCTGGCATGTTAACAGTCATTTGATTGTTTTATAGTTACCCCTCAACATTGTAGTTTTCCTTTGATTTCATGTAAACAAATTAAACAAAAAATCTGCAGCTAGTGACAACATGTCAACAACCTCTGGATTATAGTTCATACTGTATTTAGGTCAAAAACATGAAAATTTTCCACTGTTTTCAAATATTATGTTGCAACATTATTACAGTATAGGTTACAATGGAAAAAAGGAGATGTTTTTATTTTCACTCACCAATAAATTTTGGTTTCTTCCGTGATAGGAGACAGGAGCAATCAGTGCCCTTCTGGATTTGTCTTAGATTCAGCTGGACCCTTCTGTGCTGGTAAGTAAAAAAACAAGCATAAATTTGTCTGGTAAACTTCTCCAGCATTGGTTTCCAAGGACAAATTGGAGTGGTTACATAGAAAACACTTTGGATAGGATAAGGCAGTTGTCATATAAGTGATAGCAATAGCTTAACCACCTACATACCCAGCCTCAGAACTGCCAAAGGCTTAGAAAAGGATATGAGCCAAGCTAACCCACCTGCCCATATATCAAGAACCACAGAACAACCTCAGGCCAGAGCTTCCAAGCATCTGGGAAGCAGGCTCTTGGAGAATGAAAGCTTTGATGCAACACATTTATTCTTTAATTGAATGGTTGCCATAGGATTTGGACAATTGGATCTGTAAGTCTGATATCTGTGAACAGCATTTGAGGGGGTTAAAGGGTAAAAACATTTTTAGTAAGTACTTCTAACTTGTATATGTTAGGATAAGATAAATCATATTTAATTTTCCCCCCAAGATTTTGACCCTAAAGCCCTTAAATATACAATTTTAAAATCACATTTAGATATACTTGTCTTTTCTTTCAGATGAAGATGAATGTGCTGCTCGAAATCCCTGTTCTCATAGCTGTCATAATGCAGTGGGAACTTATTATTGCTCCTGCCCCCAAGGTCTCACTATAGCTGCTGATGGAAGAACTTGTCAAGGTAATAACAAAAATACAACTGTCAGGGACATTCCGACAACAACAAAGATTTTTCCCAAAGCAACAACAACAACAAAAAGATAAATATTCCAGTCGGTCCCAGCTTCTCCTCAAGTACTGACCACTTTGCCCAAAGTGATAATTATGACTCATGATTATTAAGAGCTCTAAGTTTTGACAAAGCATTAGTGGGAAAGATCGGTGCAGTAGGCTCGGAATCAGAGAATGTCTTAAAAGTCTTGGTGCAGTGTTAAGCTTTAGAAACCTTTAATCAACTTAAAATAGCACAAAGACTTTTGGGACAGTATATGAGTTTGATGCAACATGTGTATACACACACACACACACACACACACACACACATATATACACCTCTTAAGTGTACCACTTAATGCTTAGGTTGGGTAAATCACTTTACCTCTCTGAGTTCCAGTTTCTTCATCTGTAAAATGAAGATAACCTTTAATAACTCTAAATCCATGATGCTGCAATCCTCCTTTTCAGAGGAGACTGAGACTCATTTCTACCAGGGCTTGCCAAGGCTTACTTCCTCTTGGAGTAGCTATCTTTTTAGTTGTTGGACTAGCTCTGCAGTTACTGACATCTCAAGAAGCCTCAGAAGCAACATAACTTAAAAATAGAGTTCTGGGTTTAGAGTCAAGAAGAACTGGATGCAAATCCCACCTCAGATACTTACTAGCTGTGTGATCATGGAAACGTCATTAAATCTCAAAAGCCTCAGGACCCTCATTGATAAAATTAAGATGGCTTCTTAAGTTTATTCTTACTCTAGCTAGGGGTCTCTGAATTGCACTCCTAGCAAACTGTGTCCACCAACCTAAAACTGCAACCAGAAATTATCTCCTCCAAAGCACAGAGAAGAATCTAGTTTGATGACTGAAAGCAAAAAGGGTAGGACAGAAGAAGGAAGGCATCCTTCCATATTCAAAAGGGAAAAATTAAATACCTTTTTTATATCATTCCTGTTCCAATTTGGCTCACCAGCCTCGACCAAAAAAAAGGTTCATTTTCAATTTTGAAACATGTTTTTCTTAAGAGCAATCTAGTCAAAGTCTCATATCTCTCAACTTTAATATATTTTCTGAGCTTAAGTATTAACTCACCCTAATAAACTGAAACATCTTGTTGCAGATATCGATGAATGTGCTTTGGGTGGCTATAGCTGCCATGCAGGTCAGGACTGTGACAATACCATTGGCTCCTATCGATGTGTAGTCAGGTGTGGAACTGGCTTTCGGAGAACCACTGATGGAATGAGTTGTCAGGGTTTGTATCCTTTTTTCTTGCATGCTACACTGAAAAAGAAACCCACCTGCTTTTTTTTTACCTCACTTCAAAGAATCTATCTCTAAATACCTTGAATGAAATAGGACTGACTCCATTTCTAATTTTAATGTCCTTAGGATTCCATAAATTCTCCCTATACAAGTAAATAAGCTGTATTGATAAGATCTTACCCTGTTATTTAGAGGGGAAGAAGCATACAGCAAAATATAATTAGCATTTAAGCAATGCTTCCTTTACCTAAGTTATTTCCCAGAATTGTAAAAGTTGTTAAAGATGAAATTAAGAATAGGTGAAATTATTTTTAACCACACTAATATAAAGGCACAAACCTTTTTTCCAGTTCATAAAACACTTCCTATGTTGTACAAGGGACAAAAGAAGCAGAAGACTTGGACCCTGGTGCTCCCAGTTTAATCAGGGAGATATAATATCCATCCATGAAACAGCCAGAAAATAATGCAAGACTGAATATAACCAAGTGCTAGCTTGTATGTCAAAGATGATAAATACAATAGAAATTTAGCAAAGTAGAAGCTAAATTTCTTTGATGAGATGGAATTTGGAAACAGTAAAAGACTCATAAATTAGTAGACAGAACTGGAGGGCTTTTGCATAAGGATCAGAAAAGCTACCAATCAGTACAGAGAGAGGGTACAGGTCATGTTGGAGTTAGATAAAGATAAATCAGATAATAAAAGACCTTGAACTACAAACTAATGGATTTGGATGGTTGATCCAATAAACAACAATGAGCCATTATCCTATCTTACTTGGAAAACTTACTTGATGAAAATTAGGTCATAGAAAATTAATCTGTCAAAGATCATCCTGAACAGTGATTGGATGCTAGAGAATGAAAATTGAGAGGATAGAAGGCTATCTAGCAATAATCATGAAATAATGAGTATGATAGTAAGAAAGTAGAGAGGAAAGGATGACTCCAAGACTTATTTAAAAATTTTTCTTCCTTTCTTCCTTTCTTCCTTTCTTCCCTGTAATTATCATTCCAACATGACAGTAACTTTCCATAATCGAACTTTGATTATCCAAGGAATGTAAGATATTTAAAGTAAAGAAGTATAATTAGTATATTTCTATATATTTGTGATATTAGAATGGATTAGAAAGAAGTTTCTCATGCCCATCACTTACAAGATCCCAAAAAATAAGCCTTTATCCAGTCTTCACAATGTTGAGAATACTATGCTAGGCATAAGGGGAGGTTTGAAGTTTGAGTAAGTTATAGTCAGTGTACTCTCACTGAGAAAGAAAATAACACAAGTGGCTATAATATAGTTAGAGAGCTATTATATGATAAAAACATTAGATAGAGCACTGGATTAGATCCATTAGCTAGGGCCCTGGAGTCAGGAAGACCTGAGTTCAAATTCAACCTCAGACACTCAATACTTACTTAGTTGTGTGACCTTGGGCAAGTCACTTAACTCCATTGCCTTATAAAAATCCATTTTAAAAAAAAGCCTTAAATGAGCAATATTTCTTAACTTGAAGTTTAAGAACTTGTTTTTGCAAATAGTTGATAGCTGTATTTCATGCATTTAAAAACAATATTCAAAGAAGAGATCCATTGACTTCACCAAACTGCTTAAAAGAGTCCTTGACACACATAAAACAATGTTAAGACCCCTTGCATTTTTTATGTTAAGACTAAGGATGATCATTACCCGTTCAGAGGGCTCTAGAAATTGTAGCATTTTACAGAAACAAATCATCAAATCTTAGCTCATTTGAGGGAACTAAAGAATAGGTGTGAATGCACCAGATGAAGAGTTGACTCTGTGTGTGTGTGTGTGTGTGTGTGTGTGTGTGTGTGTGTGAGAGAGAGAGAGAGAGAGAGAGAGAGAGAGAGAGAGAAAGAATACACACACACACACACATATATATATATATAATATATATTATACATATATATATATATATCAATAGTACAAAAATAGGAGACTGGGTAATCAGTAATGCCACAGACAGACAGATATAATAGTTTCTATTAGGATAATATTAGATTGTTTTTTGAGGGAGATCTTAGAGATAAATGATTATAAGTACAAATCATTGAAACAGGATGTGAAATACTAAATATTCTGGCTAAATTTGCCTGAGTCACAGCTACTTATTCTTTTTTTTTTAAGGAAATGGGGTTAAGTGACTTGCCTAAGGTATCTGGGGTCAGATTTGAACTCAGGTACTCCTAATTCCAGAGCCAGTGCTCTATCCACTGAACCACCTAGCTGTCCCCCCAGCTACTTCTTATTAATGGTTTGTTCTTCTTTATAGATATTAATGAATGTCAAGAATCTAACTCCTGTCATCAGCGCTGCTTCAATACCATAGGAAGTTTCCACTGTGGCTGTGAACCTGGTTATCAACTTAAAGGAAGAAAATGCATGGGTAGGAAATAGACAATAATTTCAGGTCCATGACTTTTTTGCAACTTTATAATGTAGCCCAAAACAACTTCTTATGCCAGGTTTATATTCAGGACATCTCATATACACAAGCAATAGATAACAATGGATAGAGAGCTGGCTTTGGACTAGGGAAGACTTGGACATACACTAGCTTTGTGACCCTGAGTCAGTCACTTAATATCTAGGTTAGGTATACCATACAACTCTCTAATAATATAAGTTGATGAGCAAATATCAATCTACATTAACTGAGTGAATTTCTTCATCAGCAGTTTCCAATACAAATGAAATCATGGTCTACACACACACACACACACACACACACACACACACACACGTACAAAACTTAATATTCATGTGTTCATGTGGTCATTTCAGAAACATATGACTTTATGATATATTTTCATTATTTTACTTTCTTATTACTCAATTCTGTGATATTTTGAATGGCTTCCTTGAAGATTTGAGGCATCAAGGTATATAAATCTCATATACTATGAAATTAAATGAGGACTAAATTTCATAAAATGTCTTGTGTATGTATTATAGCCTATGTAATATAGATTTATAGGAATAATATTTGGTATTTGTATGTTTCTGTATTTGTTCAAAATACAGTATCTGATTTGATTCTAATTTCAGTTAGTACTCTGGTAGAAATGAGTCTTATGAAAATGACCTTCACTGGTTTAGATGGTGGTGTTGCTTTTTAAAACCTAAGCTGCTTATTCCATAGAGGAAAAAAATTGACATTCTGTGATATTTTGGTTGGCTTCTTTAAAGATTTGCAGCATTGATATATAAATCACATATTATTTAAAATTAAATAAGGACAAGATAAATTCATACTGTTGCTTAAGCCTATGTATTATAGATTTATAGTCTCATATGTTATTTGTATTTACTGTATTTGTTCAAAATAATTTCACATGCATTGATTTCATTGTCTAATTTCACATACATTGTCTGAATGTCTAATCTCAAGTGGTACTCTGGTAGAAATGAGTCTTATGAATAGTGACGTTCACTGGTTTAGATGGTAATGTTGCTCTTGAAAACCTAAGCTGCTTATTCTATAGAAGAAAAAAATGACATTCCCAATTTGAATTATTTTCCTTCTTTTATCAAGATGTGAATGAGTGCAGACAGAATGTATGCAGACCAGATCAACATTGCAAAAATACACGTGGTGGCTATAAATGCATTGATCTTTGTCCAAATGGAATGACCAAAGCTGAAAATGGAACCTGCATTGGTAGGTATATGAGCATTTCCATTGTCAAGATCAGTCTCAAAAGATTGATCATAACCAAGTCAAGTAACCAATTTAGTTTTTAAAACATTTAACAAATTTTATCTCATAGGTTTTGTTTTCTCTTAAATTCACATCTATTAGTAAATGTACTTTCTTTTGTCAGATCTCTACCTTGGTATGTGACAACATGAAGATTTTGAGATTTTGTTAATAAGAGCTAAAAGAAATTAAGATTATTATCAGTTTTTTATGAGTGTAAAAACATGATTCTTTTATATTTTTATTTCCACTCTAGTCAAACAACAAATTCTACATCTATTCCTAGAAGAGAGAAAATGTGCCTTCTTAGGAAGGATTATGTAAAGTTCCATTAAAAAGATGACATTTGACTGAATCCCAAATCATGATCAGGATATTTACAAGTAGAGATAAATAATAAGTATTGAAGGAGGATATTATAAGCAGAGGGAACAATATTAAGAAAAGCAGAAAACTGAGAAAACACAGTGTATATATGAGGAAAAAGCATGTAGTCTATTTCGGCTGGAGTTGAAGGGTATTCTTTGGAGAATAATAAGAAATAAGGCTAAAAATACTTTCAGACCATAATACAGAAAACCTTGAATTTGAATGACAGATTATGAGGAATTTGAATTTAATATGTTAAGTGACGGGGAATCACTAGAGGTTCTGATAGACTAAGCTGATCAAAGTTGTGCTTAGATGAAAATATTCCTACTCCAGTATCTCACTGTAGTAAAGAGGTATTTTGGGTTCTCAAAGGCTATGCCAGCAGAGTTCCAGTGCCAACAAGTTCATCTCAGTCATATAATGTGCTTTTTTTCTATCTATTGGGGAAACAAAAAAATAAAACATTCCCTGCTCTCAAGAGGTATATAAAATAAATACATGGTAATTAAGAAAGGAAAAACACTGGCAGCTGGGGTAGCTAAATGGAAGCTTCTAGATGTTATGGGCTATTAAGGGGTTGCCTGAACTTGTCTTTTTGAATTACCATATTTTCTGGAACACTGGACCCAGAGCATGCAGGAGACCCTAAATGTGTCAAGGACAAAGTCCTTCCTTCCCACCACCCCCTAACTAGCTGATATAATTTGTTGTTTGCTCCCCAAGCTGGATTTCCTGTTTGTCCTAGGGAAGCAAGATGGGCACCAACAGATTGCTGTGTCAGTCTGGCAAGCTGCATATGCAACTGGGGGTCCTTTGCAGATAAGGAAAACCTCCAGCTTCATAGGATGGGAGTCTCCAAGCAAAAAAATGTAACTTTTGACCTAGCCTTTCTCCTTCCTTTTCCCTGCCGTGCCACACCCCTTCCTATTTTCCCCCTCTTCTTTTTGTTGTACTGTCAAATATGCAAACTTCTGTAAGGACTCTGAAGGCTTTGAGCTCCACATGCATGATCATTTCTCTTGTAATAATCCCTTAAGTCTCAGGACATTCTGATTGCTCTTCACAGGCTCTGCCACTAGGAACTTGGGCAAGTCACCTAACCTAACTAGAATTGACTTTCTTCATCTGTAAAATAAGTACATTGGACTAGATGACCTCCTTTTAACACTAAATCTACGATGCTAAGAACTCAAGTAGAGAGCGACTCATTTCTGAATCAACTGTCCCTGTAAATCAAACTACTGATTTGTTAGAACAAAGACTAAGATTAGTTCAAAGTTGGAAGCATAAAAATGAAATGATAGAATGGTCAACTAAAACCCCAACCTGATCTATTTAAACAGGTTATTAGTGCCCCCAAATGGACTACGTAAAAAAAAAAGAAACTATATATTTTATTACCATAGTTTCATACAGAAGTGTAAACACTATATATAAAAATTACAGTAACAAGGAGAGCAAAGGAGCCCAAAAGGTAACTTTTGGCAGCAAACAGTTGGTTTACTTGCCAAGACAGATCTATGGCAGCCAAAGGCAATAGTCATTTAGAAAATAAACTCATAGAAAATATGTGGAAGATTGTGAGCCTCATAAAACAGAGAAAAGCACCGTAGGGTAAAACATTATAAAAAAAAACTTGGCAAGAGATTTGACTAAGCAAAATCTTCCCAAGAGAATTTAAAGATGAAGCTAGAAGGAGCATAACAAACAGATGAAAGATGGAAAAGATTTGCAGACTTTTTATAAATCTTATAAACTGTTTTGCCATCAAAGACGGTAAAACCCCACACTTAAAATTTAGTATTTTAGTTCTGAATATGCTTATAAAGGGAGTAGAAAAAGATAACATGGCAAAAGCAATTAGACTAGACCTAATACACATAAAGAAAATCTTGCTGGAGGAAACATAGTTGTATGGGTATTATGGGATAAATTCAGAAGGTTTACAAAGTTGAGAATGATACCAAAAGCATGGGAAAAAACCTCAAACCTCATTAATATTCCCCCAAATGACCTAGAGAACATCAATAATTAATATCAAAAATAACAATTAAATGGAGAGCCCACAGACCAATAATGAACAATGAATTGAGTCTAGAACTGAACCCAGGAGTAAATCAGGCTGGAATGCCTTTGGGAAAATTGTAGAGTTTATTTAATAATAATAAACTTCAATTTGAAACAAAGACTCATGTTTTTAATGCCAATGGAACACTAGAATATTCAAAGTAATTTCCTATCAATATAAAGAGTTTATAAAAATAATCCATATACATTAAGTGCATCTTCAGGGCATTCTATGGGAATAGACAATATTCAGTTTTACAAGCATCTGTCCACAACTTTATAATTATACAATTGACTAAAAGAAGTTCTGAATATAAGATCATATTTTCCTTACTATATGATGATTATCAAAAATTATTTTTTTAATCAGTAAAACAAAATTCTGCCTTATACCATCTTATCCAATAAGGTATTTCCAATGCACATATGAAAACTATGCAAGATTTCATAAAAGAGGTCACATCAGCAATCTTATTTAGGAACCTTTTGATCATTATTACCAGGGGAGGCTCAAGCATAAAACAGGAAGAACTATGATTACCAAAGGAATTCAACATTATTATAGAGGAGATCATACAAAGTCCATGTTGAAAATAATGAGGTCATCTAGATGCAATTGTAGATGACACCATGATGTCCAGACACTCCAGCTGCTATCGTTTTCCCTTCCCCAATTACCATGTATTGAATTTATGTATGTCAGTGTCTCCCCTAAGAGAGATAAGCTTCTTGAGGGCAGGGAATGTGTTATTGTCTGTTTTCCCAATGCCTAATACAGTGCCAAGTACATCATAGATCCTTAATAAATGCCTCTTGACTGACTGATCAATCTAAGTCCTGAACCCTGAAGAGTACCTTGGATGAAGTCCAGAACTACTCAAGATATCAACCTAGCAATCATGCTATTTTACCTTCTATTGGGAGGTGATGGATGCATGGTGCAAAAAGAGATGGATATGAGTTAGCTATGGTCAAAGCAGGAATTTTTTTTTTTGCTTAATCATGTGAATTTGTTATGAGTTTTGTTTTTCTTTTTTTAAAAAAAGGGGGGAGTGGAAAGGAGATAAAAGTTTTTAATGGAAAAAAAATTTCATTTAAAATAAATGGATAAAAATACCAATTAAATGGGGAGCCCACAGACCAAAAATGAACAATGAATTGAGTCTGGAATGGAACCCAGGAGTAAATCAGACTGGATTACCTTTGGAAAATTGTAGAGTTCATTTAATTACATCAAACTTCAATTTGAGGAGCGGCTAGGTGGCACAGTGGATAAAGCACCGGCCCTGGAGTCAGGAAGTACCTGGGTTCAAATCTGGTCTTAGACACTTAGTCTAGTCAGACACCTAGCTGTGTGGTCTTAGGCAAGCCACTTAACCCTATTGCCTAGCAAAAACAAAAACAAAAAAAAACCCTTCAATTTGAAACACAGACATGTTTTTAATGTCAATATGCTAAATCATGATACACTTGAATATTCAAAGTAATTCACTTAGAAGGCTGTTGAAAGGTGCAATAGTGCATGAAAGTAGGTTTAAACACATCATTTCCATATTGCATTAAATGGAACTATAGGGTCCATTCATTTATAGAAGGAAACCATAGCACAGAGAGATCAACTGACTTGTTCAGTTAGGTACCAAGTAAGTATCTGGGATAGGATTTGAGCCCAGGTCTTCCTGACTCCAGGTCCAGCATTTTAACCATTTATTCTACTCTTTCCTTCACATAAGGAACTATAAAGAAGAAACAAAGTAAGAGATGTAATCAAAGATGTATATGATTTTTAAAAAAGAAAACTTGTTCTGTGATGAGTAAGAGAGCCAAACAACCTATGTGCTCCTCTTAAAGTCAAGAGAAAGTAAAGAATGGACTTCCATATGCAAAATTCATGTAAAAACAGAGTCAAATCACAAAAAATGAGAAGAATTGGGCAGGGTTGTGAACTCTTTTCACTGGAGAAAGCATTTGCATCAATGAAAACTGACTCATTTTTAGTTCCTATTTAAACATATGACTGATTAGAGGAAGAGATTGAAGACAAAGCAGTAAGGAGGCTGAAATAGCTCAGGTGAAAAATAATTAGGGGTATTGAACTAAAACAATATCAAAAATACATTAAGAAAGAAAAATGGATATGTCTTTAACTAATCAAAATCTAAGTTGTTGGATTTTTTTGAACGAATGCCTGGAAGACTTGTAATGCTATTAACAGGAGAAGGGAAGGCAGATGTAACAAACAGGTTTGGACATGAAGAAGAGTTAAGTTTTGAAGATACTGAGTTTGAGATTCCAGTGGGAAATTAATTGTCACTGTTCAGTAGAGAGTTAGAATTCTAGAATAAAAGATTGGAAATATTTGAAGCTGTGGAAAGTGAGAGAAGACCAAAGAAAAGAGTTAAAAGAGAGAAAGCCAAGAAAAACATCTTGGGGAATGTTACTTTTAAAGCATATGAATAAGAAGAGGTGGATCACTCAAGACAGTGACTCAAGAGAGAAAAATAAAAGATGAAGAGACAAGTTTTGCTTTTGTATTATTAAAAACCCTAAAACAAGGTCTCTGGCACCTTGGGTAGATCCCAGAATTATAGATCTAAAACTTGAAGAACTATCTAAAACAGCCCCGTCATTTTACTAAGCAGGAAATTGAGTCATAAAGGCAGTCTTAGAATTAGAATTTGAACCCAGATCCCCTGAATCCAAAGCTGTATTCTTTCTATTGTTCCACACTGCACTTTATGAAGAATTCATAGGACATGAGCAAGGAACAAACAGTAGATGGAGTACCAATGTAGATCTATCAAAATAAAGAAAAGAGGAACCAGTATAGAAAAAGAGTAGACATAGAAGGAGTAATCAAAGAAATAGGAGGAGATCCAGAATATCAAGGAATGAGTTTCATTAAAGTGGAGAAACTGAACAATCAAATTATCTGATCCTTTTTTTGTAACCAGTAAGAAGCTAGTCTCTCTACCATCTTTAGAAATTATAGTAAGATTATATGTTTTGAGATAGAAAATTAGCACTTTGGATTTTAAGGGGGGAAATGTCATCACTTCTTGTTAACTCTATATCTATAGATATTGACGAATGCAAAGATGGCACTCATCAATGCAGATATAACCAGATCTGTGAAAATACAAGAGGAAGCTATCGTTGCGTGTGTCCACGAGGTTATCGGTCTCAAGGAGTTGGAAGACCCTGTATGGGTGAGTTAACAGGAAATCTTATTAAATAATAAAATTACTATTAAAACACATTCATGGTGCAGACTACCACTTATTGTTATCTACACAAAAGTTCTCATAGAGATACTATCCATTTTGAAGTTGATAAACCATCCAGATTGCTTCTATTATAAAATTGTGCATGATTATTCAGAAAATTAAAAGACTTCAAATAGATGAATGCAAAATTCATTAGTAGTTATTTCTTAATTTTTTTAGCATAATAAAGATTAAGTTAATTTAAAGACAACCATGATACAACTTGGATCAGTTCTTCACCTACTTTATATCAACACTCCAATGTTATAATAACAGTAATTACTATTTTTAAAGAAACTTTAAAAATAATTATTTTAAAAAACATATAAGTAATTCATGTTTGTGTTTAGATAAGCATAAAACTACCAAAGGACAAATTCTAAGTAAATATGCTAATTAAAAAGTTACTAGAGATAGCATTTGGCATTGAGTGCTCATAATGTAAGAACTAATTTTTAAATTATCCAAAATAGGTTTATGTAGCCCACCATAAAGTAAATGCTATATTTCTGTAAATAGCCAAAATCAAGAAAATTCTATCTTCATTCTATTATCACAACAGAACAGAATCTTTTTTCAGATTAATAGTTGTTGTTCAGTTATTTTAGTTGTGTCTAATTCTCTGTGACCCCATTTGGAGTTTTCTAGGCTGAGATACTATACTGTTTTGCCATTACTTTCCCCAGTTCATTTTACAGATGAGGAACTGAGACAAACAGGGTCTCACAACTAAGTGTCTGAGGCCACATCTGAACTCAAGATGAGTCTTCCCGCCATCTAACGGCCCACAAAATAGTTTTTTCCTACTATATAAGCCCATACATATAACTCAAAAGTTGTGATATAGTTAGTATTACATCCTTATCTGACATTTTATCTCTTTCTGTTTACATAACAAATATTTGAGGATCTGCAATAGTTTATTCTTCTAATTTCTCTAATATCAGGGATTACAAATTGGCCTCTGAGAAAACAAATTTATAATGCATATTATGTCTATTAATGTATGTTTATATATGCATATAAACATAATTTGTATAAATGGACCAAAATCATTTATTATAAGAATTTCTAAACAATATCCTATAACAATAGTTTTAAATCTGTATCAAGATAAAATTCTTCCAGATATTGGTAGAGTATTCAGACCTAAGACTGATAAAGATTTTAAAGAATTATCATAAATATATATATGCATAAAATTATAATCTAGACTACAATTTCTACTCATCTTGCCTCTTAAAGAATGTTAAAAGAAAGAAAATTATATATAGGAATTTTGGGGGAGGGGTATTTAAGTAGGTCCTTTGTTAGGACAAGATTGGATAGAAAAACTTGAGGAAAAGGGAAGAAAACCCTCTGACATGATTTGTGGTACTTGACTTTTGATGTGTTCCTGGCTTTGGCAAGTGACATCATGTCTTCAGTTTCTTCCACAGTCTGATGCTTTGTTTCTGTGTTGTGTTTTTTTTCTTCTTTTTTATGGCTTATGTCACATGAGCAGACATTAATGAGTGTGAACAGGTGCCTAATCCTTGTGCACACCAGTGCACCAACATTCCTGGCAGCTTCAAGTGTATCTGTCCACCTGGACAACATTTATTAGGTGACGGGAAATCTTGCGCTGGATTGGAGAGGCTGCCAAATTATGGTGCCCGTTCCAGTAGCTATAATTTGGCACAGTTCTCCCCTCTGAGAGACAACAATCAACCTCAACAGCATTACAGACAGTACTCAAATCGCTACAGCTCCTACTCAGAGTATAGAAACAGCAGAACTTCTATCTCCAGGACTAAAAGGAATATTAGAAAAACTTGCCCTGAAGGCTGTGAGGCAAGAAATCACAAATGTATAGGTAAATGTCAGCCATATCACATTGCCTTTTGTGGATTCACTTATTAGACAGAGGTTACAAATAAGTATATTGATAACAAATTGATTAATTTTGGTGCACTTGGCCACATATGACCTCAAATTACTGCTTTCACTTCAGAAGCTACAGAAACACTATGGCAGCTAAAGCAGTCAAATTTAATTTAAAGAAATTCTTTATTTACATTCATATAGCCTAATAATTCATTGCATTTTGTTCACATTTCCTCTTTGTCTCCTCTCTTTAAAAAAATGTTACTAGAAATAATTTTGAAGTAGTGAAATTAAGCTCTGCAGCATCTACTATAAAGTTGTGTTAAAAGTGCATATGCAAAAAAAATTACACATACAGTGTCATAAACCCTAACACCCTTAGGTAGTAACTATCTCAGAGAGATGCCAAAGCACTGATTCAAAAGTCAAACACTAAAGTTCTTAACAAAATGTTCAAGTTACATGCCTTAAAAGTAACTGGTTGACTTCTTTTTACTAGTGATCTGTAGGACATTATTAGATAATATGAGGGAGGGTTCAAAATAAGGTTGTCTCCATCATGCTTAAATAGATCCTTTGAATATACTTCACAAAATTCACAGGTCTGTCATTTCATGTTTTCAAAAGTTCACTGAATTCCAAGTCAAAGTTTATGTTCTTGTTTTGATCATATCACCATTTGCTTTAAATATACTTTACAGGGGATGAGAGAAAGAAGAAAGTGGAAAATATATTTTTAATTATTGGTCATTCCATAAACACTATACTAAAAACAAATTGTAAACTAAAGTGATTTGTGATCTGTGAAAATCAAAGTTATGGTCAAATACAAAGATTTCTACTATACTCTAATTGTTCTAGTTCTTTCCTTAGTATTTAACAATTTTGGTTAATTTCGCCTCCTAAATCTCTTCTCTGGATTCTGTTTTCATGATCTTTGTAATATTGAATTTGTATCCAGTAACTCCACTGGCTTTTTTCTTTGTATTGTTCCAGAGACTATCTCATTTTTCTTAAATCTCTAAATATGCCATCTGATAGTATATTGAAGACAGATCCTATCTCTTCCCTCATGCCTTCTTCTCCTGAGACCTTGCCATCATTGCCTTATTATTATTATGCTCATTCCTCAAATCCCATAGTGATCCATAACTCTCCTCAATTCTTTTTATAAATACAATTAACTGCTTCTTCATTATTTCAAATGCAAGACTACTGTAAACAGCTTCAACTTTGTATGTCAGTCACTTGCCTCTAATTCAAGTGATTTTGTATACTACTGCCAAGATCAACTTACTTCCCTGCCATTTTCATTATAATAGTCTTTTACCCACAACCTTTTGGTGCTTTTTAGTAGCTTATCAACATCTTGCTGTTTACATCAAAATTTTCCACAAGTTAGTAATCTTATATTCCTACTCATTTCTTGTTATATCCCAACTGGTATCCTCTAACATATTTCCCTTGTCTTTCCCCTCAAATCTTTGCCTACTATTTATCAAATGCATTGAATAGCCTTCCTACTTATACCTGAAAACTACCTAACTCTCTTTTTTTTTAATTCATCTTAAAAGGATATATCACTCCAAGGAACTTCATAGTTTTAGTTTTTTGTTTTGCACTTTCTAATCCTTTCAAGTACATCTAAGCACAGAAAACTACTTACACAATATGAACAATATAGCATAATGAAGGATCAAACTTAAGAGATACAGACTATTCCTTAACAGATGACTGAGTTAGATGATTACTGGACATTGTCCATGAAAAGTTTTGGAATACTAATCAAAATGTCAATTATTTTACAAAATTAAGCATTTTTTAAAAAAAGAGTTACACTAAAGATTACAACTTTATAATAACAGCAAGAAAAGTACAATAAACTCAAATGTATTTTTACTCATTAGAAAGAATGAGTTTGCAAAGCATTTAAATGAGATTTTAGTTAAGGATCAAAGTAATATCACAATATCATGTCAGAAGTATGCCAAAATTAAGGTTTTTTACAGCAAATTCATTCCATTTTAACATCAAGGATGTCTATAGAATTACTTCTGCAGACAATTCTCCCTTTATAGAAATTACATTTGAAATATACTACAATTTCAATCCATCCTATTGTTCTTTTTTTTAAATTTTGGCTTATGATAGATTATGAAGGAATGAAACAAAAATTAGTTTCCAAAAGGAAAATGGCCAATTCTATGTCAGTTATTTTAATTTAATGAATGTAGAGGTGTTTGATGAATATTAGTAATTAACTTTTTGAAGTCCTTGCAGATTATATTTGAAGCAAACTGACAATTCTCAGCTATGCACTTTATGGATCATCCACAGCAATTTTTTTTCCCTCTATTCAATGCCTTGATAGTTCCAATCCTATGATCTATTCATTTCTTAGTCTCATCCTCATTCTGCCATTAAGTGGTATGTGCTCAGAAAAGGGGACTATTCTTTGGAGTCAGTTAATAAAGTAACTATGTGTGAGGTTAAATGAGAATTTAATTAGCAAGACAAACCTGAAACCAAAAAATTATATTATACACTTTGAAACCTAAAGCATTGTTTAAAATTAAAATGGCTTGAAAAGTAACAAAATTGATTGACACATTTTTTCTTGAAAATGAGTTTGTTTTTAGGATATAAAGTTCAGGGAATGGCATAATCAAATAAAAATCCATTTTTTTTTTGTTTCGTTGAGGAAATTATGTATGTGTGAATGTCTATACCCCATTTGCCAGGCACTGGGGATAAAACTATTAAAAATGAAATAATCCCTACTTATAATAAGTATATAATCTAAAAGAGAAGGTAACACATATATAAAAACTTATACAACATAGATATCAAATTAATAAATTAAAATATATACAAATTGTTAAATAAACAAAAAATTATTTGAGAGGGAGAGAATTAAGCAGGTAGGACTATCATGTAGAATATTCATGCAAAAATATGGTGTCCAAGATGCATTCTAAAGAAAGAGAGGGACTCATGTGGGGAGAAGGGAGGAAATAAATTATTCCAGGCATCTGAGACGACCCTTACAAAGGTTCAAAGAGAGGAGGTGTATGTGAGGAACAAAGAGAAGACAAGGCCACCTGACTGAATCAGAGTAGGAGAGGGGGAATAATATCCAATGAGACTGGAAAGTTAGAGTGGAAATGAATTTTATAGTATTTTAACAACTGAAGAGGAATTTGTATTTTATTTTAGAAACAAAAGGAAGGGGCGGTTAGGTGGCGTAGTGGATAAAACACCGGCCTTGGAGTCAGAAGTACCTGGGTTCAAATCCGGTCTCAGACACTTAATAATTACCTAGCTGTGTGGCCTTGGGCAAGCCACTTAACCCCATTTGCCTTGCAAAAACCTAAAAAAAAAATAAAAATAAAAAGGAAGCCACTAGAGTTGGTTGAGTAGAGGAGTTAAGGAAAATAACTTTTGGCAGCAGAGTATATTAGTTGGATTGGAATAGTGAATGACATTCACATGCACACATCTATGAATTATAAACTTCAGCACATATGTGTATTAACAGCCAAAAATTCAAACTATAATTATGACTATTACCCAATTAATTTAAGCAGAAACCGAATTTTCTGAAAAATGTGAAGAATTTAGCACTTCATGGTTCTGGTTAAATATATGTATGTATGTATGTGTATATATATATATATATATATATATACATATATATATATATATATATTTAAATCTGTTTATTTTACCTGAAGATTATTCAGTGTTGACCTGTAGCCATTATATGTACAAAAAAAAAAAGAGGTTTACGCAGTATATAGCTTAGTCTATTGTGATTTAATATTTTTTTAAAAGATTATAGGAGGAAAAGTATCAACATTTTGATATAGGTTGCAGAAATATTCATGGAAACATTTGGGATTTTTTGCGTACTGATTTTTAACAGTTTAATTTGTCAGATGTTCTGTTTGTATTACAGGGTTATACACTGTCTTTTTTTTCCTGAATAGATATTGATGAATGTGAAAATAGAGATTCCTGTCAACATGAGTGTAAAAACACTTTTGGAAGCTATAAATGTATCTGTCCACCTGGTTATCAACTTATGCCAAATGGCAAGACATGTCAAGGTAAGAACATTTCTTCACAGTGATTTAAAAACTAAGAAGCATGTTTTGCTTTTCAAATAATTCATCATTTATCTGCCCATTCCTCTTTTCCATTGGTTGAGTTCTCCAGTTCTTTCATTTAACTTGCCAGGCTTGATATAAAGACAAACTTCCTAACATCCACAACTTTCCATATATTGAATGGGCTGCCTAATGAAATGATGTTCTCTTAGAGAAGGTGAATTAAACTCTTGCTAAGAAAGTTGTAACTGGGTTTCTTGGTCAAGTGCAAATTGGACCAGATGACCTTCCAAACGAAACCCGAACAAGTCCCTAAAGTAAGCTGCCATTTATGTAGCCCTCTAAGTTTTCCAAAATGTTTTACTAACATTATCTCAACTGAATTTCACAACAGTTCTATGAGATACTCCAGATATGACTATCCTCATTTTTATACTTCATAGAGGAAACTGAATCTTAGAATAAATTTCATGCCAAATGTCATACATTTAGTAAGTAGCCAAGGTAAGAGCTGAACCCAGATTTCCCTTCACTTCAAGTGTAGGATTTTTTTTCTCTCATTCCACACTGCTTCTCTAAGTTTCAAAAGAGTTACTTTAGGAGCTCATTATTCTGTGACCAAATGGTGTCAATTTATTACTTATAAATGTCCAACACTTCTAAGTCCAATAAACAAATCACTTAGAAAGAATACAACTTTTTGAATCTTCCTTTCATGCTTCCTTAAATGTTCTTTCTAGAAGGGATTCTCTAGGAAAATTTAGATTCTTTCATCAGAATTGAGATCAAAGAAGTAAAACCATGATAGGTTGTTATTTGACTTCAACTTCAGAATTCTGCTCTCATATACCTTCTTTCTTCTCATCACCACCACAGGAATATACAAATTCCCCACTGTTCAGTTGGAAAATAAGAAAAAGTTGAAAAATGAACCTGAACGATGAAAATTCCTATCCCATAAAATCAAGTATTTTTAAAATATCTTTAATTTCATCTGAATGTGTACTCCCCCAAGAAATTCAATGCAGAATGCATCCCTCCCACATCTCAACATATATTTTTCCTGATTTGCTAAGAAAAGAAATTCTCTACTTCTACTGGCATAACCTTCAAGAACCCAAAAATCATTTCTGGTGTACAGCAACAGTATAGGACTTTATTCATTCGACAGATATTAAATATTCCCTATATGTAGGTTGCCATTTAAGACACTAAAATAATAATACTTTTGCCTGATGACTTTATACTTCAAGAGCCATAGCTTCATTAGTTCTTCAAAATATTGTGAAATATAAGTGGAATAAGCATTATTATATCAATTATATAGAATGGAAATTGAAGTTCAGTGAACTGAAAGAATTTTAGAGTTGTAATGGACATCTTTGGTCATAAAATACAAGGTCATACAGCAATGAATGGCATAGGTAGAGGGCTCTGGACTCCTGACTACCACCTCTTCCATTGCCCTTTCAACTATCCTACACTGTAAGAAGTGGGATTGTTGGAACTTATAGTAACAAGTGCCACAGAGATATTGAGGGGGTTGTGGCACTGTCTATGTCCTAAGTCCTCATTCTGCAACACCTTCCCTAAACTTAAATATAACAGAGTTGGCAGAACAATCAGAACTTTGAAGGTACAATTCCTTCAAGCTATCTACATGATCATTACCTTGGTTTCTTAGCCTTTTCTTGATTCCTATACCAAGCACCCTGATCAATACTGAAATATCTAGAGGGACCAAATTGCAATAGGAAACAATTTGTTGAAGCTTAAATTCTGTTGAGTCCATGAGAAATAATGTTTTTTCCCTCTATTTCATATATATATATATATATATATATATATATATATATGTATATATAGATATATGCCTATTTGCCTTTTCACTTATTCTTGTCAGTTTCATTCACTTCAAACTGTGTTTCATATCTCAATTATACTTTGAAGAATGGAAAATCATGTATTAAAATTAAAACCAGGTGTAAAGTAAAATGTTTGCAATTTAAATGGGTTTCATGTTATTGTGGTTTTATAAAGACATGAGAGAAAACAATTATGCCACTAAAGTTAACTATAAAAAATGACTTGGAATATTTTTATATCTCTTAAAAATGACTAGGATGTTTATGAGAAACAAAAGACTGCCATTGATTCACCCAGGACTTTCTTATTTTGGGAGATTAGAATATAAACTAAACTGAGAAAAAGCAAATCATAATGGAGTTGATATTGCATGAGGACAGATGATAGATTCAAATAATAGAAATCTATGAGATGAGAGCACAACCTTGAATTTTCTTCGGAAATCTCACTAACCAATTCTAGCAATTCTGAATTTATATAGTCTATTAACATTGAATTAAAGCACCAGACTAATCTGTCCATATATACAGAAATGATCTGTGATTTTATTAATATTTGGATTATAATGTTCTGCTTTATTGAAGATTCAAATGTGTCAATTATCTTTTTTCCTAAAATCTTTTTTAAAAAGTGAATCACTTACCCTCAGTTCAAACATAATACTCTATTCTCTATACTACACATAATTGCCATACTACAACAACACTAGTCTGCCTGACAATATCATCAGACTCAAAAAAAAATCTTAAATAGCTTCCTTTTATCTATAATATAAAATATAGAATGCTCAGCTTGGAATTTAAAGCTTTCTACAATCTGTCATCTCCCTTTCCAGTTTTAATTCAATTATTCCCCTTCCCCTATTTTCCATTATAGTCTTGGCCTAATAGCTATTTCCTTTACATGACTTTCCATCTCCCACCTCCATCTTTGTACAAGTTTTTCTCCAATCTTGGACTGCATTCTTTTTTCACCTCTTTTTTGTAGAATTTCTGGCTTCATTAAAACAACAACCCAGATGATACTATAACATCTCTCCTAGTCCCTCCATTATTAACAGTCCCCTCTTGAAATAAGTTTGCTTCATCTTTAATAGACTCTATATTTATTTAATGGCATACATATTTTATTTCATTTGTTCCTCACAACAACCCTGGGAGGTAGGTGCTAGTTTTAATACTCATTTTAAAGAGGAGGAAAGCAAGGGGAAACAGAGGCTAAGTGACTTGCTTAGAGTCACACAGCTAATAAACTCTTAATGATTTCAACCCCAGCACTCTATCCACTAAAGAAACACAAAAATGCAATAGTCAATAGCTTCCAGGATTTTGTTTGTTGATTAATGGGCATTCTAAAAGGGATTGTGGCATGCAGCAAGTAATTTTCTAGGCTTCTTAGTAACTAGCTCTATTATTAAAGCCTTTACAATGCTAATGAACTGACCACTTGAGGTATTATTATTTACACTATCACTTACCAATCAACAAAGTTATTAAGTGCTTTTTTTGGCTTCCAGGCATTATGCCAACTGCTGGAGATATAAAGAAAAAATAAAAGTAGTCCTTGACTTCAAGGAACTTACTTTCTAATATGGAAGGTATGGGTAAGAATTTGGTGGATAAAAGTAAACCTTAGGGGAAAGAAACAGGGAAAGGTCTCCAGCAGTCTCTACTTAGTGTCTGGAATAACAAACTCACTTATAATATTTAATTAAAGAAACCAGACATTACCATATTGGCAACTTGAAAAAGCACACTACTCTTTCCATTAACTGATTTGGTTGTAGTAATGTTAGTTGTTTTTTGTTTCTCTTTCTCTCTCTCTCTCTCTCTCTCTCTCTCTCTCTCTCTCTCTCTCTCTCTCTCTCTCTCTCTCTCTCTCTCTGCTTTGGAATATAGAAATTTATACTCTATATAGTCTATGAGGTCTTAAACTCTTCAAAATCTCTAGAGAACTAAAAAGTCTTGATAACCATTGTAATAATAAGTCCAAATATACAAGACAGACCTTTAGAGGATATTATACCTTAGAGTACCTAATGCAAACACATTCTTGTACTACATTTTTCATGGTCCCATCTGAGTCAATCTAAGCAATGAAAGGCTCTGGTAATTAAGATACTATTATTACTCAAAAAGATTTCACTGTATATTTTGCTATCAGTCTTACCAGGATAGCAAGGTACTAGCCACCAAACTTGAAAACAAAAAGGATATTCTCTTATAAAAATAAGAGCCATTTCCCTACTAAAATATTAGGGAAATGAAGTTAGCTAGAGTAGAGGAACAAGGAGGTCAATTAGGAGGAGTCACAAGATCACAAAGCCTTAGAAATGGATGGTACCTTAGAGATCATGAAATCTTATTTCCTACACTTTACAACTGAGGATACAAATGCCCAAAGAGGGTAAGGAAGTTCTTCAGAAGTTCAGAACAGAATCTGAACTAGAAATCAGATATTTTAATTTCTAATAGATTGACTCTCTTCACCTTTGGTTTTTTGAGGACTATCTTTTTCTGAGAAATTCTAGCTTCAGTGTCAAATGCAGGAATTCTTGATGATAGACTTTTGAGAGATTGGTTCATTCATAAGATTTATATTTCTATCTCTAAACAGCTACCTATCCACAGTTCCAATTTAGTGTATCCAGATAATATTTTTTAAATTTACTTTGTATTTTATTTTTCCCTGGTTACATATAAAAAATTTAACATTCAATTTTTTAAACTTTGACTTCTAATTCACTCCCTTCTTCCCACTCCCAAATCCCACTGAGAAAGAAAGTAATTTGATATAGGTTAAAAATGTGCAGTCATATAAAACATTTCTATAATAGTCGTATTGTGAAAGAAAACATAGCACCCTACCCCCCTAAAAAAAAGAGAAATCTCAAGAAAAATCAAGTTTAAAAAAAAAGTATCCTTCAATCTGTATTCAAACACCATCAGCTTGCCTCCAGAAGAGAGCTACTATAAATAATATCCATATTGATATCTATATCTATATCTATATCTATATCTATATCTATATATATATGTATGCTTTTCCTTACTTTTTTTCATCTCTTTTGACATTGATGGGTCAAAGGATTTGTGTGGTTCTATAACTCTTTGGGCCTAGTTCCAAGTTGCTCTACAGAATACTTCAATCATTTCACAGCTTCTCCAGCAGTACATTAATGCCTCAATTTCCCTCATCCCATCTAACATTTGTAATTTTTCATTTCTGTCCTATTAGTCAATCTAATAAATATTATTTTAATTTGCATTTTTCCAATCAATAGTGAGTTAGAACACTTTGTATATGGCTATAGACAGTATTGATAATCCATCTGAAAATGGTTCATATCTTTGGGTCATTTGTCAATTGGGAAATAAGTCATATTTTTATAAATTTGAGTTCTCTTTAATTTGAGAAATGAGGTTTATATCAAACAAATTTGTTTCAGTATTTTTCCCATAATTACCTAGGTCAAAGGGTAGGCATGGTAGATTTTTGGGCATAGTTCCATATTGTTCAACAGAATTGTTGAATCATTTCATAACTTCTCCATCAGTCTCATTTCCCCTATATTCCCTCCAACATTTGTCATTTTCTCTTTTTGTCCTGTTATACAACCTATTTACCATTGCTAAATGTATTTCCCTCTATCCTATTCTCCCCCACTCCCATTTACTCTATTCTATCTCCTTTTACCCTGTCCCTCCTCAAAAGTAATTTGCTTCTGACTTATCCCTTCCCCCAATCTGCCCTCCTTTCTATCATACCCCACTTCTCTTATCCCCTTCCCCTCTTGCTTTCCTTAAGGTAAGCTAGATTTCTTTCCCCAATTCAGTTGGATGTTATTCCCCCTTTTAGTCAGTTCTGATAAGAATCCAGATATTATTTAATCCTCATTTTATAAATGAGCAATCTCCTCTGTAAAATAGAACATAGGATAAGGATAAGGACCCAAACTGTGATTTTATTAGTTTCAGGAACACTTAGGTGAGAAAACTATCACTACCAATGAAGGTTAGCATGTTATCTGCTACTGACAATCTTGGAGTATGTCCTTAGAGCACTGAAAAATTAATGTCTTGCCCAGGGATTATATATCAATATTTGTCATGAAACATGAACCTATTTCCTCTATCTACTATGCCATGTTACATCACAAGGCAAGACATAAATAGGTTAACTATTTAGTTATCATACTATTTCATATGTTTTTCACATATATATTATATTAAATATTACATATAAACTAATACAACTAGTCATACAACTGAAGTTAATGCCTAAACAAGATTAAGACCCAGTATCTTGAATCCATCCCAGTGCTCACTCTAATAATCAACCAAGAATGGGAGAGAAATCATTTCAGAGGTAAGTGTGCCCCTGCCCAGTGGTCTCAAAAGCAAGAGAACATTGTCTAATATAATAACTAAGTGCAAAAAAGTCTTTCCAAACCAGGGTATGAATAGTGTGGTACTTTTTTGATCTAATTAGATATTGATGAATGCCTGGAAGAGAACATTCATTGTGGACCCAATCGAATGTGTTTCAACATGAGAGGAAGCTACAAGTGCATAGACACACCATGTCCACCCAACTATCAACGGGAGCCTGTTTCAGGGTAGGTCCATCTTTCCCATCCTAGATTTTTTCTGAAATCATCCCTGGATCTTTTCTCTTTCATTAAATACCATCTGGTAGTCTTATTCAAAAGCAAGACTATAGTCTATTCATTCTTCTATGTTATTGAAAAATAATGAGATCATACAAAAGCTGATTAAGCAAAAGCATTAACCTCTGGCTGCCATTGTTTTCTTTGGTAGGATTCTATCACCATAGCTAACTTTATTGGATAACGAAGCTTAATTTTATCCATTGAAATATTCCAGTTTTACTCATTTTGCTGCAGGTTTTAAATGCTTTGAGTTTAAAGAACTTTAAGGAGCATTTCTATTGCTAGGAATGGGAATATGGAAAGATGAGTCACATTTCTTCTCATAAATACCTTAGCCTTTCTTAACTTTCCTGTTGTCTGCATCACTGTTCTCCTTTAGGTTTGGAACAAAATACCACTTTTATATTTCAGTGCTCAAGGTAAAAAGAAAAAAAATAGTTTATTTGGGGTCAATGAATCTCTTAACAGCAGTTGAATATCACAGATACTCAGAATGTGTCTGGGGATGACACTGGGTATCATTTTCACTAGGTGGGGAATATAAATGTCCCATGATCAGAAATTGGTAGGAGTCCAGGCTTCTCTTTCCTCTTGATAGTGCCAGAACTCCCAAAGTATCATGGCCAAATATGTGCTTCCCGCTGTTGATCAAGAATCATTTCTGAGATGTGGAGAAGTTTTAGCTTTATTAAACTAAAAAGTACTGAATGGGGGGAAATGGGCAAGTGAGTCATTAAAATGAAAATGATCTTGCAAGATGGCAGAGTAGTCCAGAAAACTTTTGACTCTTCAAATTTCCTCCACAAAAAAAATTCAAACATTGTCTCAGAAGTAAGATAGAGCAGCAGAAATAAACAGAAGTCAGGGTAAAGCAATTATCCTCCTAAGACAACTTGAGAAGACCCCAGGAAAAACCTGTTCTTCAGGAACAAAGGTTCAGCCTGAGTGCAAACAGCTCCACAAGGCAGAATCCACAACAATAAGCCCTATGGGCAGTTAGGGTTTGGAGTCATCCTCAGCAGTAGAAACTCAGGACAGTCTAAGGGATCTGATAGCAGAATAAGAGATGATTGAATTATCTTCCACAGCACAAATGAGCTGAGCAGACATGCCCCAGGCTGAGCTACAGTTGGGGCGGAGGGGCTAGTACACACCTAGTGTGTACAGAAGTGGGGGTGCGGGACTTCAGGGACCAAGATAATTTCTTGGACAGTGTGACTGAGGGCCCTAGCCACTGTTTAAAAGTGAAGAGGAAAGCCCTAGACTGAGCCTCAGGAGAGACCTCAAAAAATAATAGTAAGAAGAGCCCAAGACTTGAAGCATCATTCCCATACCTTGGAACTAGAACTTGATTACATTAACAGCTGTTTCTAATCACTATTAAAAACAAAATAAAACAAAAATAAAAACAAAGATGAGTAAGCAAAGGATAAAGAGCCCAACCCTAGATAGCTACTATGGGTATAGAAAAGACCACAATTCATATTCAGATGAAGATAATGGAGCTAAAAAAAAATTCCTTTATCAATACGAAACATCAAATAGTCCTAAGCACAAAAAAAAGAGGTTTTGGAAGAACTTTAAAAAAGGACTTTAAAAATCAAATAAATAGTGATCACAGAAAAATTAGAAAAAAAAAGAGAAATTATAAGAAAAATCAAGATACTTATGAAAAGAGCATCAATCAACTTGAAATAGACAATCAAAAACTTAAGAAAATAATTCCTTTAAAAATTAGCATAGAATTGGGCAAAGAAAGCTATTGGCATAGTAAAACACCAAAAAAAATAATAAAAATGAAATCAAAAGAATGAAAAATAGAAGAGAATCTGAAATTTTTTTCATTAGAAAAGCAATCAGGAGTAGAAATAATATAAGAATAGCCAGATTGCCTGAAAAGTCTGATTAACAAAAAAGAATATTGATACAACTTTATAAGAAATTATCGAGGAAAATTGTCCTGAAATTTGGGAACAAAAATGTTAAAATAGAAATAGAAAAAAAAAAAATCTACCAATCACCATCTGAAAGAGATAGACCTCCCAGGTTAAGGAGAAAATTTTGGAAGCAACAAGAAAAAAAATTTAATATCCTAGAGCTATAATAAGAATTATCCTTTTGTAGCTATTATGTTGAAGAACTGAAGGTCTTAGAATAGTATATTTCTTCAAGCAAAAGAGCTGCGGTTAAGACCAAGGGTAACTAACTTAGAAAAGTCAAGGGTAATCTGGAATGAAAAAAAAAAAATAGACATTGAACAAACTGAAAGACTTCAAGATATTTATGACAAAAACAGAACTTAAACTTAGTTTGACATATAACATCCAGGAGAAATAAAAGGTAAACATTAAAAGGCCAATTATAAAGAGCTCAATAAGGTCAAATTATTTATTTCTTTTATATGAAAATATCAGCACTTTTATGACTATCATTATTATTTGGGTAGTTTGAAAGAAAGGTTTGGGCAGAACTGAATATGATGGGATGATTCTTAAAAAAACTGTACTGAGAGTTAAAAAGGATTAATCATCTCATACAAATAAGGATTGAAAGGAAAAGTTGATACAAAGAAACTAGGGGGAGGGCTGGTAAAGATAGATGCTTACTCTCAATGGGAAGAGATTAAACAGGGAAAAACATCTTCTAAATCCAGAAAGAAATAAGAGAGCAAGGGGTTAGGAGTAGGGAAGAAGCGGGGCAGGGAAGTTGGCAAGGAGAGGATAAGGATGGGAATTCTTAGAGAAATGGGTAGGCTAAGGAATAGGAGGGCTAAGTAGCAGGTAGAAGTAAGGAAGGTAGAAATAGAGGAGTAGAGAGAGAGCACAGGGTAAGAAGAATAGTGAGGAAAAATTGAAAGGAGGAAAATATACAAGTAATTAATTATAGATTAGAATGTGAATAGAATTAATTTATCCATAGGAAAAAATTGGATTGTGGATTAAAAATTTGAATTCAACAGTATGTTGCTTTCAGAAAACAATAAAAAATGAGATACACACATAAAGAAAAAAGGCGGGAATAGAATTTTTTATGTACAAAAAGCAGGTATAGAAATCATGCTATCAGTCAAAGTTAGGGCTAAAATAGATTTAGTCAAAAGAGAAAAATAGGAAAGATATACTGTGTTAGAAATTATTCAGTATTGCTTTACACCTTTTAAAAATAACTAGACAATATAAAACCAACTAAGCCTATACCTCAGATATAATAACTATATGAATATAAGCATAAAACACTTTTATGTAAATGCAGATCTAAATAATTGAAGTAATACTTATTGTTCACAGGTAGGTAAAGCCAACATAGTTTTAAAATGACAATTTTACCTAATTTATTTAATGCCATCTCAGTTAAATTACTAAAAAATTATCTTGCTAAGTTAGAAAAAAAATAATAACAAAATTCATTTAAAAGAACAAAAGGTCAGGAACTCCAGAGAAACCAGGGGGAAAAGATCTAAAGCAGTAGATTCAGCAGTATCAGACACTAAACTGTATTATAGGGTGAGAGCATTGAAGTATAAAATATATAATTCTGATTAATTTAAATTAAAATTTTCTTATATAAATAAAATTTATGCAGTCAATAATAGAAGGAATATAGAAAATCAGATATGATTGAGTTAGAATAATGTCATGCTGTAGGCAAATGATGGGCTAGTTGATTAAGAAAAATATGAAAAGACTTGGACTTATAAAAGAAAATAGTCTACCTTCAAAGAAACAGATGGCAAGTAGAAATAAATTTGGAACAGTCACATATGTGTGTATGTGATATATATGTGTATGTTTATAGATATCTATGTATACTGTGTATATGTACATATACATGCATTTTTCTGTGCTTAATTGTAGTCTTTTTTAACGGGTGTGGGAAAAAGGAGTAGAAAAAAATAAAGTTAAAAATGCAAAATGGAGAATAAGAAAAACCCACAAGGAAACAAAGAAAAGCAGGGCAGCTTTGAAAACAGTAGTATTTATCATACAGAAATGAAATGGAAATTTTTTATTTGATGTAGAATCTTCTCATATTCTGGGGTATACATGATATTGTTTTATATTCTTTCCTCATTTTGTATTTACGTTTAAAATAAATTTATAATTTTACCAAAAAAATGAAAATGATTTTTTTCACTCTCTTAGCAATACATGGTACAGAGTTTCTTAACCTGGGGTTCGTGAACTTTGAAAAACATGCTTTAATACTATATTTTAATATAGTTGGTTTATTTTATACTTTTATATATTTTATTTTATTCATTTTATAATATTAATCTCAGTAGTGTCTACAGGCTTTATCAGACTCTCAAAGGGATCCATGACACCAAAATAGTTAATAGTTATAATAATTATAATAATAATAATAATGGTTAATAATATAATAAGCTATAGTATCAATGCCTATTTAATCAAGGAGTTTTGAGTATTAATAGTCTTATACTTAATAGGCACTGTGACTTATTAAAGTTCTTAAAACGTTCGTGTATGGTCTAGCAAAAAAAGAAATGTGTGCATGGATATACTGTATCTTCATTAAATACACAAGATATTCTCATCCAAAGATAAGGAGACTTTCTTGGGAGACAACACTGGGGTAATAATGCTGAGCTCTAGAAGGGTTTTTTTCCCAGCAAAAATGTTTTGACATTGTACCAAGCTAGAAAGAATTCACATCAAATCCTAGTAGCAAGCCGTTTCTACTTCCTTAACATTCTTTTAGTTAGCACAGAGACTCATCAGCAGTAGAGTGATCACTAGATAATTAATTTTTTGACCATGGCAAATAAGGGGGTGAAAAAATTAAACTCCCTAGAGGCCAAATGCTTGAGTTAATTCTTTCAGCTAGGGAGTGAGTATATTTGGCCTTTACTCTTTTGAACCAATCAAACCAAATGACTGTGTGCCATTTCAACCATGGAGGTCACAGGTTATCCTTAACTGATACTGGGAAAGCAAGACTTTCCAGCATGTTAGATTCTGTCACTATCTGTCTTCTGCTACTCTTGTCTCTGAAAACCCAGGCATCATTTCCATTTCAAATTGAGGCAACAGTACAGGATGTTGTGGAACACCTCACGTATTTAGCTTTTTAACAGAATTCATTGAGTTTTCCTTCCATCACATGCAATCCCTAATTTAGGAATGGGGTATCAAATCAAATCAATATGTATTTATCAAGCATCTACTATGCACCAGATATTATGCTAAATTCTAGGGATATTTTTTTAAATAAAAAAAAGTAGTCCCTTCTCTCAAGGCACTTATTCCAGTTGAGGAGACCAGAAGCAAAGCAATATATACAAATGATACAAAAATTATAAATTGGAAATTAGCCATAAAGAGAAAGCACTAACAATTAAGAGGGACCAAAAAAAGGCTCCTTGCAGAAGATAGGATTTAATTTTTTTGGTTGTTTTTTTCAAAGCAGTAGAGTTAAGTGACTTGCCCAGGGTCATACAGCTAGATAATTATTAAGAGTCTGAGGCCATATTTGAATATATGTTCAGGAGTACCTGAATCCTAGGGCTGGTGTTCTATCTACTGAACCATCTACCTGCCCCTAAAAGGTAAGATTTTGGATGGAAACTGAAGGAAACTGAGAATCTGAGATGAAAAGGAAGAAAATTCTAGGAAGTAGGAAGAGCCAGTGTAAATGTCCAAGAAAGTGAGTTGGAATTTCTAGTGTGAGGAATAGTAAGGAGACTAAGGTTAGAAACTTTCATTTCTAAGTTAACCATATGTGATACAGAAAATATTTTTCCATAAAAATAGAATGATAAATTGTGATTTTCACAGATCAACCCATGGATACTTATTATTGTTTTATATACCTGAAATATAGAACCATTCTAATAGTACTGTAGAACGTATCTTATATGATAGTGTGATTGGAAAACACGTTGGATTTCAACAAAATATTCCTCGAAATACCTCTTTTGTTGCCTCCAATTTACTCTCCCCCACCATCCCCAAGCTTGTCAGTCAGATCTGAGACGTTTGTTCTATTTCCTCCACCACTTGCTAGACCGTGAAAATCATGACTCTCTAAGTTATATATTAATGTTATTAGTCCTTGGGAACAAATGTATTAGGATCTCAGGAAATCAAAGTGGGAAAGATGAAGACTAAAGATTTTTAAACAGGAGCTCTGAATAGGAGTACTGAACTGTTGGGATGTGGGGATTCCTTCCAGAGAAAATCATTTAGAACCTTTCTTTCTAAGTTGGTTCCTCTGTAACCTACTTCAGTATCTAAAGGTGTAAAGTAAAATTTATTGACACTTCAAAGGAAAACTTAGACTCAGGCTATTTTAGATAATCTAATCATAGGAAGTGGGTCTGAAAGAAGGGAGGGCTTAATGAGGGATGGCAGAAGGACTTGTCTCAGAATTAGCATTGATTTCACGAATAGTAGCAGTATACTAACCCTTTCCTTTTTTTTTCCCTAGAGTGAGGTGATTAGCAAGGATAAAAATATACATAAGTAAAATGGTAGTCATTTCAGCAGCAGCAGAGTCTACAGCAGATGAGGAAGAAAGGGAAAAAGTGGGGAGGAAAGCCATGAAAAGAAGCAGTAGAAGGGAAAGAAGAGTTCCTGTTGCCAAGAAATAACTAGCTTGGGCAATATTACTACATTGCCAATCATAGGAGGAGCACATGCACAAAGATAGCAGACCAGACATTAAGATATTTGCACTCCCTGTTTGGGCGCTAAACAATGAATGTGATTTCAAATTCAAGCGGAAATCAAGGCTGGTCTACTTTAAACAGACTTTTAGACTCATTTAGCATCTCTTTGGAGCCAAGAATTTAGAATTTTGATTAGACTTCATTAATCTGCAATCACACAGCAGGGTGTTTTGTAAAGCCTTATATCATCATGGATAAGAATTACCTGCACAGTATTTTCTCTTGATTCTGAGACAAATAATTGTCTGTATTGTATGTTTATCATCTCCAGGTTCTGTCTTAAAAACTGTCCGCCCAATGATCTGGAATGTGCCCTAAGCCCATACGCCTTGGAGTACAAACTCGTCTCCCTCCCATTTGGAATAGCCGCCAATCAAGATTTAATCCGGCTGGTTGCATACACGCAGGATGGAGTGATGCATCCCAGGACAACATTCCTCATGGTAGATGAGGACCAGACAGTCCCTTTTGCCCTCAGGGATGAAAACTTGAAAGGAGTTGTATATACAACTCGACCTCTTCGAGAAGCAGAGACCTACCGGATGAGGGTTAGAGCCTTATCCTACAGTGCCAATGGAACCATTGAATATCAGACCACATTCATTGTTTATATAGCTGTATCTGCCTATCCATATTAACCCATGTAGCTTCACAGTGTTCATAGTGGAAATCACTGCCCCTTCTGGGTTCACCCTCCCCTAGCCTTCTGAACAGTTGTATACTTTGCAACTTGAAAATGGTGCTATGCTCCTTCTTGTGCCTGCCTCGGCATTGCTGAGTTGTTTCCAGTATTCCGTTGACTTGTGTTGTTGTTGTGTGTGTGCATGCATGTGTGAGTATGTGTGAGTGGTTTTTTTTTTAAATGAGGTTTGGAAGAACCTATATTATTTGCTTTATTTATTACACTGGAGCAGTAACTTTCTGAAGATTGTTCTGAACACCCAACAGTGCGCATCAGGGGACATTTGACACAGTAGTTTTAGTGTTCTGAACTGTTTCTACAACCATGTTTCTCCTTTGCAAATGTTAATTAAAGGCCATTTTTTTTTATTTTTGGCCATATTTAGAATGATGAAACTGGTTACCAAATAATCTATTCAATACTTTCTTCCTATTTAAACTCTATAATAGGACTTATACATATACTTTCACTTCCTTTTAAAAAAATAAAGACAAACCACTTACTTCAAAAAAAGAACACAACCCCTAAAAGCATTAGTCTGTCCCAAATGATGTTCATCTGTTTTACTTAACCTTCTAAATATGGATCTTTCAATGATTATGTGAACTCAGCTGAACCATTTGTGGATTGTAACCAAAACCATAAGTTCTTCTTTAGAGCATATTTTATGGTATGGATTTGAAATTTTAATATTTTGACAAAAATCTTTCCATTCATTTAATGCCACAACTTTTACATTCCAGTATTCCTTTTACACCTGGGCAGTTGAAAAGATTTTTTTTAAGAAACTAATGGAATCATTTTTCTCTGAACTCAAACAAGTTTGGTTTAGCATAACATTCAACGTCAAAACACTGTACAAGGCGGTGACAGACTCTGGAAGCAATTTGCCAAGATGTATTCTATTTTTAAGAAGTGTATATATGTTACCTTTGTATGTATTTTCTATGCAATATCTCAGTGAATTGTTTTATTAAAATACTGCACCAAAAAGTGTTATGCCAAAACAATCAAAATAAAAATTCACATCCCTGTTATTAACACTTTTGTGAGACCCTAAGTTTTTTTTATTATAATCAGAATCATATCTAAGCTTTTCTTCTTTAAGCAAATTGAGAATCTGTCCAAGAAAGAAGTAAGGTAGTTTGAGATGCCTTACAATGATCAAAATGCAATTTCACACAGAATCTTAGCACTCAGAGACCTTGAGCTATAGGTTGACCCATTCAGGCATGTAATGAAATAAAAAAAAAAAGGTGAAGTTTTTCAAATATGAGGATTTCTTTTAATATTCAGAAAAAGTTGTTACTCCCCCACGATAGTTGTACTATTATTACCCATTGCAAAGGAGGGTGGAGGTTAGGGATTTATGCCTATATGTACCAATACTATACTGAACATTTAAAAATACCTCAATTGATTCATTGTTCATGGATAGGCCAGGCCAATATAATTAAAAATGACAATTATTCTTTCTTTCTCAATTGGTATAGAAGGGTGGAATATGAGGAGTGGAAAGGGGGAAAGAATGGGGACCTAAAAATAAATAACTTTGAATTAAAAGCATGTTTAAGAAGTTCATGGTCAGGACAGCTAGGTGGTGCAGTGGATAGAGTCAGGAGTACCTGAGTTCAAATGTGGCCTCAGACACATAAAAATTACCTAGTAGCTGTGTGGCCTTGGGCAAGCCACTTAACCCCATTTGCCTTGCAAAAGAAGAAGAGGAAGAAGAAGAAGAAGAAGAAGAAGAAGAAGAAGAAGAAGAAGAAGAAGAAGAAGAAGAAGAAGCAGCTCATGGTACAGAGGACAGCTAGGTGGTGCAGTGAATAGAGAATACTGGCCTTGTAGTCAGGAGGACTGGAGTTCAAATCCAATCTTAGACACTTTATACTTTTATACTTACTGTGTGACTTTGGGCAAGTCACTTAATCCCATTGCCTTGCCAAAAAAAAAAAGTTCATGATAGGAAAAAAATCTAATAATGGAGTCAGCATTATTTTCTACACAGTCTCAAGTGTAAATATAGAAATGCACAAAGCAGAGTATTGTATAAAATAGTATAAAACAAAGTATACTTGGTGAATGGTGAACACCAATATCAGAAGAAAATGAATTGATTTTATCACAGCATTAAGGAAACAACTGATTACTAATGTGGGAATTCTTTATCAGTAATCCCTTCTATACACACTAGAAACATCAACTCATAAAAGCAAGTTCAAAATCATGTTTCTCTAAAATAAAGCATACCATTCTCAAGTCAAAATCTTGTTATAGATCTTATTCCACCTATTCTCAGTAATAATTACCAGTTCGGATTTACTTTCTTACAATATACATGTGTATGTGTGTACATATGCATAGATGTGGATAAATGTATATATGCACACATGCAATCATATATTTATGTATGCACATGGATATGAAAAATAAAAGCAAAGTAGTATGGCAGAGGAGATAAGGGAAAGTATCTTACAGGAAGAGAGAGGCATAGGCATGTAAGATGACTAGCACAAACTCACTGAGTTGGAGGGTGAAGGGCCATTTGTGAAGAATGGACAGCAAGCCAGTTTAGCTAGATGACAGAGTATAATGGGGGTTTCAAATGAGACTGAAAAGATAGGAGGGGCAAGATATTGAAGGGTTTTAAAAGTTATCATATTTTATCCTAAAGACAAGAGGAAATCACTGGAGATGATCCAGTTAGGCAAGTAACCTGTTCAGATCTGTACTTAAAATTACTTTGATAGCAGGGTGGACTAGAATAGGAAAGAAATGAGACAAAGAGATCAAATAGGAAATTTCTGAAATAATCTAGGAAAGAGTTCATAAATACCTATATTTGAGCAGAAAGAAAGGCTCAGTTTCAAGAGATGTTGTAGCAACAGGAACAGTAGCCTTTGAGAACTGGCTAGATAAGGCATAAAGCAGAGTAGGGAGTCAAAGATACCAAATTTACAACTCTGGAATACTAGAAGTATGGTGGTACTTTCAACAGGGAAATTTAGAAGGGAAGTAATTTAGTAATAAAAATAATGAAGGGCAGCTAGGTGGCTCAGTGGATAGAGCACCGGCCCTGGAGTCAGGAGAACCTGAGTTCAAATCCAGCCTCAGACACTTAATAATTACCTATCTGTGTGGCCTTGGGCAAGCCACTTAACCCCATTTGCCTTGCAAAATAAATAAATAAATAAAAATAATGAAGTTGGTTTTTCTTGATGTCTCCAAGATATGTCTCCAAGAGCTGGCAATGAGGAAATGACACTCAAGGACAGGAGACAAAGATTTAGGAGTCAAAGCATAGGAATGAAAAATTAAATCTATGGAAGCTAATATGGTCACCAAGAGATGGAATATAAAGAGCAAAGTAGGATTTTTAAGTCAAAATCTTAAATTATATCTATTATAAGGATCATGCAACTTAGAAGATTAAAAGCAAAGTGTGATCAACAATGTCTACTTCTATCTACAAACAACTCCTTGTTTGAGTCTCCAAAAAGAATCTCTGATCCAATTTCCTTAAACATTTTTGTTTCCATTACAGCAAGACTATTACTCATTGCTGTTTCCCTTCTTCTGCTAATATGTCAATTCATTAATTACTAAACAATGTTCTCACATATAAAATACCAATCAAATTCATAAATGGACTAAAAACTATATGCTTCTTAGCACTCTAAAAATATAGGAAATTGATGCCAACCTGGAGCAAGGTCTCTAGAAGCATGTCCAAGAGTCTTGGTTCTCTGCTATTGTTATCAGTGTCTTGGGTAATTAATATAATTCATATACATGGGTGACACAAAGTTAGAAGGAATAACTAATGTAATTGGGGAAAAGTCTTTGAACTCAAAAAGATCTTGAAAGACCAGATTTAACAGGATGAAATTTAATAAGGATGCTTATTAAGTCCTATGATGGTTTTAAAGAATCAACTGTCAATTGACCAAAATGAGTTATGCATGGCTAGACAATAGTTTGCAAGCAAAATGTCTTGGGGCTGTGGGAAGAGGGAGGGGATGGTAGACTGAAACTCATTATGAGTCAGGCATGTCACACATCAGCCAAAAAAGAAAATGTGGCTTTCATTTGCACTCGTCAGACCACATCTAAAATATCATGTTCAATTCTGGGTCCATTTTAGAAAATTCACTGCTAAACTGGAGGGCAATCAGAATGATGAGGGGGAATTCAAAACCATATTAAGATTAGTTGAATGAATTGTGGATATTTAAATTACATAAGAGAAAATTTAGAAGGACAGAGGATGGAAAAAGCCAATTTCAATAATGTGAAATGTTGTCAAGTGGAAACAGAATTAAATTCATCCACTTTAGCACCAGAGGGCAGAACTAAGCACAGTAAGTGAAGTTTCAAAAGGTCAGAGTTAGCATTTGTGTGATGAAGAATTTCCCTAACAATTAGAGCTATACAAAAGTGGAATGGGATACCTGAAGAGACAGTGACTTCCCCTTACAGTGGACGTCTTCAGAAAAGAGTTTGAATGACCATTGTCCAAAAGAGTAGAGTAAGGGAACTCTGAGATTCCTTTTCACTTCTGAAATTCTGTATGTCTATGAAATCCACATCCCCTTGTCCAGTGTTCTAAAAGCCAATCCTAATTCTTGCTTTTTTTTTTTTCCTCCCCCATCTTCTTTTCCTCCAGTCTTCCCTTCTCATTCCCCTCCTTCTGCTGCTCCTCCTTGGACTTCTTCTCTTCTTTCTTCTCTTCTTCCTTCTGTTGTACAGACCTGGATTCAAGAACTGCCTCGGACACATCCAGGTCTTGTGACCAGGGGACAAGTCCCTCAACCTCTCAGTGCTATGTTAGAAATTACAGAGAAGGTACCAATCTGCATTGGTAGAAGGCAATTCCTCACTCAGATGTGTCCTAAAGCAGAGAGATCACAGTTCCAATACCAATCAGCTCTACTGATAGGTAACTTTTACAAAGCTCTTTAAGGTTCACAAAATGATTGATATGTATATTATCATCCCATTTGGATACTATACTCTCAAGAAAACTTTCTTTTTTCTAAATAAGCAAATTGGGGATGGGAGAGATTAAGTGAAGCCCCAGGTCACCAATAAATGCAATCAGAGGCAGGATCTGAATTATCTTTCTGTCTGGCAGAAGCCCCCCCTCCCACAACTTGGATGCTGGCCAACTAAACTGAAGCATAATTCCCTTCTTTACTTCCAGAAAAATTACAACTAATGGAAAAGAAAGTACTGCCCAAAAAAGAAAATAAACTAGGGGACAGATCAAAGGCACAGACATTGCTAATGAAATACTTATTAATTATCTGAATGGGAAAAGGCCTAAGAACAAAAACTGTTCGTTTGAATTGTTCTTCACCCATCAGGGCAGTCTGAGACATATCTTATTTGACTCACAGTTGTTGCTGAAATTTTTGCTATACCTTAATTCTCAAAGAAAACCAATAATATCACAAGGGTAATGACTTGCAAGTGAATTGTATTTAAGTGAGGTAGAACTTCTCGAAGTCAATAGCTTATATGGTCACAGTTGAAGCTAAAACTGGAGGTGGTAAGAAGGAAGGAATATATCAAGGTGTTTATCTGAGGAGTAAAATCTCTTTACAAACCTCCCGACTTGGCATAAATAACATTGGCATGTGTACATGGTAACCCATAGTGATGCTATGTGTCAGCAAATGAGGCCTGTAGCAGAGTACAAAAGAGAGAAGCTTCAGTTCCTATGAAAGCATCAAGGTTTGAATCTTGGCTCTACTGCTTAAATACCTGTGTGACCTTAGAAAAGTCACTTTATTGGTGACTAGTGATCTGGTGCTCAGTTTTCACATCTGTAAAATGAGTGTCTTGTAAAGGCCCTTCTACTTCTAAATCTGTGGGCCTATAATTCTAAAATTTAAAAATCCTATAATTCTATTTGTTAACTTAACCATAACCGAGGGATAACAATTATTCACATAGCATTTTAAGGTTTGCAAGGTACTCATTTGATCCTCACAACAATTCTGTGTGTGTGTGTGTGGTAGGAGAGATAATTATCCCTATTTTGCAGAAGAAGACACTAAAGGTAGAAACTGAGCAAGTTCCCATCAATTGGGGAATGGCTAAACAAGTTATGGCATGATTATGGTGGAATAATATTGTGCTATAAGAAATGATGAAGGGGATAATCTCAAAGAAATAAGGAAATACTTGAATGAACTGAAGCAGGGTGAAGTAAGCAGAACCAGGAAATTTATGCTCTAACAATTAAAATGTAAAAAACAAACAATTCTGGAAGATTTGGGAAATCTGATCATAATTCCAGAGAATTTGTGACAAAACATGATACCCACCTTCTAATAGAGAGGAGAGGATGCAAAGCTCAGTCTGAAACATATTTTTGAACATGGCTAATGAAGGAATCTATATTATTTCACAGAGGTTTCATTTTCAGAAAATAGATTTGCATTGATTGAAAAAATAAAATTTAATTTTAAAAATGGAATATAGTAGGAATAATATTAGCTTTGAGAGCAACTAGGTGGCTGAATAGATAAAGCCTTGAACTCAGAATAAAAAAGACTCATCTTCATGAATTCAAATCTGGCTCAAATACTTAATAGTTGTGTGACCTTGGGCAAGTCACTTAATCCTGTTTACCTTAGTTCCTCATCTGTAAAATGAGCTGAAGAAAGAAATAGCAAACCACTTCAGTATTTTTGCCAAGAAAACCCCAAGTGTCACAGTCAGACATGACTTAACAACAAAATATTGATTCTGTAGGGTGGAGTTATGTTCTGGATACCCTTGATTACCAACCAGAATAGTCATATTTATTTTTCATGTCTGGCTTATAAGGGAGGAAAGCCATGAGAGAAATCAGAGAAGACAGAACTTCATTAACGTGCATTGGAAGGATATAGACTAGTGAAGTAGTTCAGAGGCTAAATTTGGGGAAATGTTTTTTGTTTCTTTAATTTGGTCATGAAGAGAATAGGAGCTCAGTTCCAGCTCTGTTTCTGATATTTACCAGCTGAATGACTCTCAACAAATCATAGAACTGATCCTTATCTATAAAAGGAGGAAGTGGTATTTATCTGTTGATAATCCATTCCTGGATCCTCAATTTGGGTTTTCATCACAGTATTCTCTCCTGGTAGCTCCTGGCTTTTGCTATCTCATCCTTAATTAGGTGTTTCAGGAAGCTCTGTCTGGGTCAACTAACTCTCTCTCTTTTTCTCTCCTCTCTCTCTCTCTCTCTCAATGGGAGGCCTGCATTCATATCCTACCTCAAATAAATACTTACTAGCTGTGTGTAATCAAATCATTTATTTAACTTTGTCCTGCTCAGGTGCCTCATCCATAAAAATGTGGACAATCAGAGCACTTACTTCATTGTGTTGTAGTAAAGATCAATGAGATCCAATGTAAAGTTCTTTACACGCTTCAAAATACTAAGTAGTTCCTAAATACTATTATTGATGTCCTTATAGTCAATATACAGAGAGAAACATCTACTTATATATCTACTTACCTGCTCCATTAAAACATAAACTCATTTCAGGAGTATTTATGATCTAGATGGTTCGTGCTCTAGATATGTATTTCTAATAATCAACACAGTATATGACATATGTAGAAAGTTACTGATTTACTGACTGATGAATTTCTCAAATTCTCCAGCAAAAAAAGTCTTTAAAATTCTCATCTTTCAGATATCAGCAATAGCATATTTTAGCAATTTATAGGCAATAAATAAACCCAGAAACTAATTGCTTCTTGAAAATAGGTAAAACAGAACCAAAACAAAACAATCAGTGAGATCCTACTGTAGTTTAAAAACAAAGTGGGGGGGGCAGGGAGAAGGTAGAGAGTCAAGATGGGAGGGTAAAAGCAGGGACTCTATGAAGCTCTTCTCCAAAACCACTCCAAAAACCTTTAAATGATGACTCTAAACAAATTTTAAAGTGACTGAACCCACAAAAAGACTGAGTGGAACAATTTTCCAGAGCAAAACAACTTGGAAGATTGGTGGGATCCTAGTTGCACCAGGATCAGAGAGAAGCCCGGAGCAGCAGGGGCCAAGCAGAAGCTAACCAGTCCCAGAAACCCAGGAACAGACTTTGGGGCATCTGGGCCAGTGGCAGCAGTGGCAGTTTCCAGACCTCTGTCAGCCCAGAGACTGACAAAGACAACTTGGAAGATCAGCAGGAAAAGCCTTCTGCCCCAGGGTAAAAGTGGAGCACGGTGCAGCAGACCTCAGCAGTACCGACCAGACCCCAGCGCATCCAGGAGCAGTACTTGGAAGCCTCTGAATCATCAAAGGCAGCTGCCTCCAGATCTCTCAGGCCACAGATGGTAAGGGGGTCAGAAGGAGATTACAGGGGTCTCTTTGCTATTATGAGGCCAGACTCAGTTGCTTTGTCCATACTCGATCTAGGGTTGCAGGCCTGGGTCCCAGGCCCAGAAAGAGGAGCAGGAGCATAACAAACCTTGCTATTGCAGGGGATGATAGGACCCTTCTCACAGTTCCAGGGTAGAAAGCAGTGCTTGTGGTCACCTACAACCCAGAGCACAGGCCAGGAGAGCAGTTAAAAACCTTGCTTAGATCACCCCACCTTGGAATAACTGAAAACTTTCAGATCCCTTAGAAGGATCTCTGAAATCATCTGCCACCCCCCCCCCAAAGTATTGGATAGTGCACCCTCCATCCTGGAAGCAGAGCCCTAACTTAATAAAGAATTAACATCAAATTATAGGATGGAGAAATGAGCAAACAGCAGCAAAAAAAAAATCTGACCAAAAAAATTATTATAATGAGAGGGAAAATCAAATTACATACTCAGAAGAAGATAACCAAGTCAAAACTTCTACATCCAAAGCCTCCACCCAAAAAATATGAATTTGTCTCAGGTCATGGAAGAGCTCAAAAAGGATTTTGCAAATGAAGTAAGGGAGGTAGAAGGAAAATTGGGAAGAAAAATGAAAGTGATGTGGGAAAATCATGAAAATCAAGTCAGAAGCTTTGTGGAGACAGACAGACAGACAGACACACACACACACACACACACGCACACACACATAGATAAAATACTAAAGAAAATAACATCTTAAAAACCAGACTGGGCCAAATGGAAAAAAACCAAAGAGGAGAAAAATGCCTTAAAAAGCAAAATTGGTCAAAAGGAAAAGGAGATATAAAAGTTCACAGAAGTAAATAATTCCTTAAAATATAGAATTGAGCAAAGAGAAGCTGATGACTTTGGGATAAATCAAGAGACAATAAAACAAACCAAAAAAGAAAGAAGAAAATGTGAAATAACTCATTGAACAAACAACTGACCTGGAAAACAGATGAAGGAGAAATAATTTAAAAATTATTGGGCTGTCTGAAAGTCATGATTAAAAAAAAAGAGCCTAGACATCATTTATTAAAGAAATTATCAAAGAAAACTGCCCTGATACCCTAGAACCAGATGTTAAAATAGAAATTGACCACCTCCTAAAAGAGATCCCAAAATGAAAACTGTCAGGAATATTAGAGTCAAATGTCAGAGCTCCCAGGTCAGGGAGAAAATATTGCAAGCAGCCAGAAGGAAATAATTCATTTATCATGGAGCCATAGTCAAGATAACATAAAATTTAGCAGCTTCTTGCTTAAGGGATTGTAGGGCTTAGAATATGAAATCCTTGAAGGCAAAAGAGCTTGGATTACAACCAAGAATCAATTAATCCAATAAAATTAAGCATACTCTTTCAGGGGAAAAGATGGACATTCAATGAAATAGGGGATTTATGAAAAGACCAGAGCTGAACAAAAAATTGGATCTTCAAATATGAGACTCAAGTGAAGCATAAAATTGTAAATAAGGAAGGCAAATCATAAGGGACTTAATGAAACTTAATTGCTTTTATTCCTACATGGGAAGATGATACTGATAACCCATATGAATTTTTTCATTTATTAGGGCAGTTAGGAGAAGCATATATAGGCAAGGCTCAAGTGGGAGCTGAATATGAAGGGATAATATATTAAAAAGATGGAGTTAAGGGGTGGGGGAGAAATGTACTGGGAGAAAAGGAAAAGGGTAAAAATAGAGTAAGCAATTTCACATATAAGAGGCAAAAATATATAACCTTTTGTAGTGGAGTGGGAGAAGTGGGAGGTAAGGAGGAGTGAATGAGCCTTATTCTCATCAAAATTGAATCAGAGAGGGAATAACATACACATTCAATTGAGTATAGCAATCTATTTTATCCTAGAGGAAAGTAAGGGAAGGGGATGGGAGGAAGGAGGGGGGAAGTGATAGAAGATAGCAAAATTGTGGGAAGGGGTAGTCAGATGCAAAACACTTTTGAGAAGGGACAGAGAGAATAGAATAAATTGGGGTGGAAAGGAATGGGATGGAGGGAAATACAGTTAACAATAGTAACTGGGAAAAATATTGAAAAGTATCTCTGATAAAGACCTCATTTCTTAGAGAAATGAGTCAGATTTACAAAAAAAAATAAGTCATTGCTCAACTGATAAATGATCAAAAGATAATGAATAATTTTTGGATAAGGTGTTCAATACTATCTATGACCATATTAATAAAAATGTTCTGGCTTACTGCTGATCGGAGATAGACAAATTAGAACAATTATGAGGTACTATCTTATACCTATTGGATTGGTAGAGAAAGAGAAAATGACAAATATTGGAGCGGAATAGAGGGAAAATGAGACTGTTGAAGCTTATGAAATGATTCGATAATTCTATAGAGCAATTTGGAACTATACCAAAAGGTTATAAAACCATGCCCACTTTTTGACCTAGTGGTTCCAATACCCAGTGTATATTCCAGAAGATATGAAAAAACAGGGAAGAAAAGGACCTATAAGTATATCAATATTTATAGGAGCTCTTTTCTGGTAGAAAGGAATTGGAAATTGAGGGGATGACCATCAGTTGAGGAATGGCTAAACAAATTGTGGTATGTGGTTATGATGGAATACTATTCTGCTATAAGAAATGATGAGCAGGATGCTCTCATAAAACCTGGAAAGACTTATATGAGCAGATGAAATGGAAATTATAATATATATATATATATAAAGTAGCAGAAATATTATAGGAAGATCAGCTGTGAATGACTTAATTTTTCTCAGCAATGCTGAGAAAACTGTAAAGGATTTGTGATAAAGAATGCTATCCATCCCTAGAGAGGAGCAGATGTCTGAATATATATTGAAGCAAATATATTTTTTTAAATTTATTTTTCTAGAGATTTCCTTGTTTTGAGGAAGAGGGGGATGAGGTCTATGTTTACTTTAACAACATGACCATTATGGAAATATTTTGCATGACTAAACATTTTTAATCTACATCAAATACTTTGCTATCTCAATGAAGGGGAGTGAGATAGGCAGAAGGGAGAAAATTCAGAACTCAAAAGCTTTAAAAATTAATATTAAGGGGCACCTATGTGTGCAGTGGATGGAGCATGAACCCTGGAGTCAGGAGGACCTGAGTCCAAATCCAGACTCAGAAACTTAATAATTACCTAGTTGTGTGACCTTGGGCAAGCCATTTAGCCCCATTCGTTGCCTTGCAAAAAAAACCTTAAAAAAAATGAATGTTAAAACTTGTTTTTACATGTAACCAGGCAAAAATAAAATAAAAATAAAAACAAGTATTTAATCTATGAAATCACATTTCAGTTTTTATTAAAAAAAATTCTATCTTACACTAAACATGTGTACAATGAAAATACACTAAACACATGTACAATGAAATGGAATTACAGATCTCTTGGGGCCCAAAGTGAAATTTTCATTTCAAAGGTCTTACTCAAAGGTCACAACTCTTTGCTGCATCTTGTTATATCACCACAGGGGAAGGAAGGCACAATGTTAGCTCTTTTTTTTAACCCTTCTCACAAGGAGTGTGGGACAAAGCTTTTCCCTAAACTTGCCTCAGGGTTTAGTTTGCCTTTGTGAACTTTATCTACACATAGACATAGTCACTGAGGAGCAGGAGTTTGCACACATACACACAAACACACACACAGGATTTGGGGTGCCTTTTGGCAAATATACTACCAAATATTTTATAATTTCTGTAGATATTTTGCATAGAGTTTTTCTTTCTTAGTCTCTGCTGAGTTTTGTTTGTTACACAAGAAAGTTGATTTGTACATTTACATCTGACAACTTTGCTGAATACATTGTTTCAGTTGACTCCAGAATTTTCTAAGTAAATCAACCTGTCACCTATCAAAAATAAATAATTTTACTTCTTTTTACCTTTGCTTATACCCTCAATTTCCCTCAATTCTTAAAGACTTACTATATCCCAAGGGCTGGGATCAAGGGATACAAATACAAAAGCAAAATAGTCCCTGCCCTCAAGTACTTTACCTTCTAATAGGGAGAGACTGCTGGAGAAGTGCTGGTTTGGAAGTTAGAAGTCACAGGGATGGTGAGGGAAGCCAGCCGCATTCAACTCTTGCATGGCTTTTCTAGAAGCAACACTAGACTTGATTTGGATTACTGTTCCCAGAGCAAGGAGGTCAGAGTCAAAAAGAACAAGCACTAATTAAGTCAACCAGTGGGCTAAGCTCATGACAAATATTAGAAGAGAGAGGTGAGCAGCTAAGATGACTAACAGCAGCACAGGCCTTGGTAAGAGGCTGGAGTCGCTCTCCACAATCAGCTTGCCTCCGGTTGAGAGACAGAGAACTGGTGGGGAATACAGGATTAAAGAGAAAGGTTGCAAGTGAGACAATCATGGTGTCCTGGATCATGATTGATGTGCTTAGTGGGGAAAGATGGAAAGCTCAATTTTGGAGCTATGCTTGAGGTGCCAATATGATATGTAGGTAGCTAATATTACACAATTTAGAGATACAGGTCTGGAATTTGGAATAGATGTTAGCATTAATGTGGAAATAATCTTCAGATGAAGCTTTTGGCAAGAATGAGATTGTCAAGGGAAAGAACACCAAGGATAGGTCAGTATGATAACACGAAATGAGATTCTTAGTTAATAGTAAGGAATTTAATTATCCATATCATAGAATGAATATTCAGCACTGGTTCAGATAGATGTGGACCACCCTGTCTGGAAAAACAATATAGTGAAGGATAAAGAAAAAGAAGAAAGTAAATGTTGTGACTTCTATATTACTAGATTATTACAAAATAAGCTAAGGTTTTTGTATAACTACTGAAGGAGTACAAGTACTACCAATAGCCTTTAAATTTCATCACCCTGAGGCAAAACTCTAGCTTCCCTGCCCTAGTTACAGTTTTAGTTACCTAATTTTCTTTTTTGAGTATGGTATGAGCTTTCTAGAAATGATACTACCTGCAAACGATGGTGTTAGGCTGCCGCAAATACTTAAGAACAGAAAAAAATTGAGTCTTTTATTCTGTTCTTACTGGTTTGCAAGTCCCTTACCACAAGCAGCTATAAATTTGTGTATCAATTGCTGTATCCACTACTAATATCTGCAATTTATAGAGTGCTTTATAAAGGACAATGTGCTTTATCTGTGTTAGACTAAATGACTTCAATAAGGTCATAGGGCAGTGGCTGAAGGCCGTGAAGGGGAGTTAACATGGTATATATGTACATGCAAACACATACACAGTATATAGGAACACTAGGTCATCGGACTAGATGAGTGCTAAAGGTCTGGGAGCTTGGGTCCTCAGACTCTTGCCACCAAGCAGCAGCTGCATCACCCCAGGCTAATGGGTCCTGCCCCTGGCCTCCATTTTCCTCTAACTCTCAATCAAGAACAGAGGGGAAAAATACAATAGAATTCACATCTGTTGAACCTGACTCTGCATGTAAAGCTGTTCCATGTGTAGAGGCAACAATGTGGAAGCTTAATTTGACCATTAGTTTTTCCAGCTCTTCAGGGACTTGAAAGAATGTAAAAGCAGACTTGAACTGGGTAACTTGAACATTTTGTCTTCAAAAAAAGAAAAACTCTATCTGTATTTAATGTAAAAGTGAAGGAAAATTCATGAGCATTGTAAATGAAATGTATAAAAGAGTTCTTATTTTCATTCATCCATTCTTTAATATCATTTATTATAATTTTTAATCATTTGAAAAATTATATTGATAGTTTATTTTTATGCCACTCTCAGTTCCAGATATATCTCTTACCCAAACCCTCCTCCCCAAAACAACAAAAACCTTTTTAAAAAATTAGAGGAAAGAAGTGGTTCAATAATACATCAACTGAGTCAAACAATATATTCAGCATTCAATATTCAAAGTTCAATATGAGTGTAGCATTTACCCCACACCCATAATCCCCCATTTCTGGGGGAAGAGAAGGTGAAAGGAAGAGACAGAGGTACTTTTGCTCAGCTCTAACCCTAAGACTAAGTTTATAATTATACAACATTCTTTTGTTTTGGTCCTTTTCTCTTTTCTTTTTTGGCTTAAACACATTTTTTAAAAAAACCCAAAGACCTTTTGGTGAATAGCCTGGTGAGGAAGTGCAACATTGCAGCAGTATTTGGAGAAAATTCCCAGAAGTCAAGAGTCTTGGGCTTATTTCTTCTAAACTGAGTCATAGAGACAGCGGCATCAGAGTGTATGAGGTAGAAATGATTCTATCTTCCCAATTGCTGTGATCTGCCAACCTTTTCTATTTCAAAACCTGTACTCTCAGAGCAATGCCAGAGAAGTGGAAAGGCCCCCAGAATGTGTTTTGAATCGCTCCCTTCCTCTCCCATTGCTGAGCCCTTTGGCCTTTTCCACCCCAGTAGGCTGCACTTAGCCTGATGCATCAGCGTCCTCCCCAGTTCCTTCCCTTTCTTAAGCAGCCGGCTCCTAACAACATGAGTCACATCCTATTAAATGTTGTCTCACCTTCCTAGTACCCATCAGTGATGCTTCCAGGACACATACACACACACACAGAAACAAAGCACTAAAATAAAAGTCATCAAATCCAACTCTCAACAGGAACCTTATCTACAACACTCCTAACAAGACTTCACTTGAGTCCTTCAAAGAGGGGAAGCACAGGACCACCTGTTTCAATTCCCCTTTGGAATAGTTCTAAGGAAGTTTTTTTTTTCTTTTCAAGCATAGTTTCTGTTCTCTGCCCTCTGGGGCTAAGTAGAATAAGTAATCCCTCTTTCTATGACAATCTATCCAATATTGTGAAACAATCATCATTTTCTTTAAAAAGACCCTCTTTTCTCCATGCTAAAACATCTCAAGTTATTTCAACCATCCTTCAGCATGGGGTAGACTCCTTTCAGTATGTTAGTCATCTCCTTCTAGACATGCTCCATTTGCAAATGTAACAATGATTACATTACTCAGTTTTGTCTGACCAGGGCAGGACCCAGAGCAAGCCTTATGTGCTGCCAGTCAAGATGGAACCAGGGATGTGTAGGCAGAGAAGTGGTCAGTCTGCAGCACAGTCAGGTACTGGGACCAGATGACCAAGGAAACCCATAAGATTCACCACTGGCAAGCCAGAATCTGGCCCAAAACACTGAAAGCAAGGAAAGCAGCAAGTCAGAGACCAGGAAGACACAGGAGAATATGGAAACAAATAGCAGAGGGTAGAAAAGGCTAGAAGGTTGAAAAGAAAAAAGAAATACTTATCCATGAGAAAAAATTAAATAGAGATAAAAAGTAAAAATTTAAAGGGAGAAAGAAGGAAAAAGAATTGAATTAATAGCCCTTGGTCTAAATTTTCTAATGCCCTGTTGTTGAATTAGTATCATTTGTGGAAAGCTGGGCAAATAGGGAGAAAGAAAGTACCTCTAATAGGGCCAAAGATCAACAAAGAAGGGATGATAAATCTTAAAATTTTTTAACAAGAAGGGATACTACAAGAGAATAGGAGAAAAGCAATGGAGGGGATAAATTTGGTTAAGAGCAAAAACAATGGGAACTTTTCGAGACATAGAAGAGGACATAACTTGTGGAAAGGTAGAGAGGAATATTTGGAAGAGATAAGAAGAAATTATTTGTTCTTCAGGAATAAAGAAAGCATAAGCATGATTTTGCTACCATAACGGGTGAAGACTAGTTGATAGGTATCCCTACTCTAGAGTTCTGTGATGACTGTGAACAGAGTTAATATGAGCCCTCACTATCTTTTACTCCTAAAAGCCTAGAAATTGATTTTATTCTTTTATGCCAGTTATGGAAGAATGATGTGTTAATGGGGTTCGGGGAGGTGGGCTCAATTCATATTGGCTACCTATCCCAAGGTCTCAGTCTAAGATGGCTTGGAATGATAATTCCAGAGATATTTAGTAAAAAAAATTTTTTAGTAGAAAAAGCATTTTATTTATATGGAAAAAAGCTACAGTAAGATCTGTAAAAGGTCCATGAGAATATTATATTACCCATAACATACAAAAAAAATCAAATGTGAATAGCAACAAATCAAAGTTACATATCTTCCTACTTAGCAGTGCAATTAGTTCACATTGCAATAAAATTAAGTCATGTATGCAACATAATCAAAACAAGTGTTTCTCCATAATCAGCATACCAAGAATTACAGTGTAAAAATCACATTAGGGTTGAAGAATCTGCAATCAGTCTACAGAATATCCTAAGCAAGAGAAGGAGGCGAAGCGTTCATTCATTTCATTACTCGCAGTTGTATTTTGTCAATACTGTGCACAGGAAGAGAACGTCTAATGAGTTGACTTACATGGTATATAAAATATATTTAGTCTATACAGTAAAAAAATACAAATTATATAGTGAGCTAACAAAGACTGAAATCTGAATACAGATTTATAAAACTGACGACATCTTAGACAAACACAGTATCTCATGTAAAAACATCTAGTATCGGCAAAAAATAATTTGGTTGCTTTACAACTGCACTGTGGATCTTGTAGGCTGAAGATGCAGATGTCCAAGTATCTTAAAAACCATAATAAATGTCTTTTGCAAAGCATACAAAAGGATAAATACTCTCATCACAGTCTTAAGGTTATTTTTGGAAGTTTGTTTTGTCTTGCTCCAGAAACATTTAAAATGGGTAAAAATCAAAGGGTTTCAGGGGACATTGGAAGAGTAAACAGTGCTTGATTTACTTCTAATATTGAAAAAAACCTAGAATTTACAGTACTCTGGGATATAGGAACAAAAATCTTCCAATTTACATTGCATATTTCTGAGTCCATTCTCTTGCGTGTCTGTTGTATCTTTCCTTGTCTGACTTATATATTTGTGCAATATCTGGTACTAGGGGGTCATCTGGATTAGGGTCACAAAGTAGTGAACATATGGACATTAAAACTTTTGATACAGTCAGAGCTGGTGACCACTGCGACCTCAGGATGTCAAGACAAATACTTCCATTGCTATTTATGTTTGGGTGGTAAATTTTTGTTGCGAAAGCAATCTTTGGTGTCTTAAAAAGATAGTCTGTTGGGAAATGTACAGTGAGAGAGAAGACTCCACCTTGATGTGCGCTGTCCAGAGGTCCCATAATAGTGGCTTGCCAGTGGGACAAGTCATCTCCCCCGGGTCCTGCTGAGCAGTGGGCAGGAGGATCACGCTGCAGGTCACTTAATTCCTTCTGGATGCGCTTCAGCGCCCTGGGTCCGGGGCGCGGGGCTGCTGCCTCGGGCGGCCGCGGGGCTGGGGGCGACGGCGACTCCCCCCCGGGCCAGCCCTGCGTGCAAAAAAAAAAATTAATGGTTCATCTAAGACCCTAGAAATAGATCTCAACTACTAACTGATTTGTGCTGAAGGATCTGGGATATTTCTGAGCAAGTGGACAAGAAGCTTAAAAATTGAAGGTTGTCACCCTAAAAGACAATGCGAAGTAGAGTGAAAAGAAGAGTAGGTTTGAGCATGAGCAACTACCTGGGTGATCTCAGACAAGGTTCAACCTCTCTGGGTATCAGTCTCCTCATTGTGAAATTATGGATGATGTTTGTGCCCCTCAATGGAACATAAGTCCCTTAAGCATAGTGGATTGTTTCATCTGGGTCTTTGTAATCTCATCACTTAACATATAGACTGGCACAAAGTAGATTCTTAATAAATGCTTACTGGTTGATTTTTCGAATATACTGTCTGCTCCATGAAGTTTCGAGGGAAGAATTTTTATAGAGTGTGCAAGGATGTGATAATGTGAATTTTTATTAAGCATAAAAAACCATGAAACATACCATTCTTTTCTTTCAAGAAATCTGAAAATAGTAGGTGCAATGAAAAGGACATTGGTTTTCAAACCAAACTGTATGACTCTCTAAGAGTTTTCTCATTTGTAAAATGGGGATAATACTACCTACTAATTAAGGTCTCAAGGAAAATATTTTGTATTCAATTAAGCATTAAAATTATACACTATATCATTTTTCTAGGTATTAACAGAGTCATCTGAGATCATTGCTTCTTTTACCAAATTTCTACTAATTATCACTTTTATAATCTCTTCTAGAATTTTTCTAGGAATCTAAGTCAAATCGATATCTTCTCCTTAGAGATTAGTATCTTCCTTTTTTAAAAACTCAGGAAAATTTTTGCTTTTCTTCTCCAGTCTTGAAGTAACTCTTCCATTTTCATAATCTAGCATTTGGATATGATAACAACCATACTAAAGGCAGCTTACTATTTTTTTTTTTGCAAGGCAATAGGGTTAAGTGGCTTGCTGAAGGCCACACAGCTAGGTAATCATTAAGTGTCTGAGGCCGGATTTGAACTCAGGTACTCCTGACTCCAGGGCCAGTGTTCTATCCACTGTGCAACCTAGCCACCCCTTACTATTTCTTTATTTATCTTTGATAACAATTCCTAATCAACCATTTTTGTTCTGGTTTTGGTTTTGGTTTTTCAGTTCAAAGATAATTTCTAGCTGTGTGGCCTTGGGCAAGCCACTTAACCCCATTTGCCTTGCAAAAACCTAAAAAAAATAAAAATAAAAGATAATTCTCTTGCAAAAAAAAATAAATAAAAGGAATTTAAGGCCCAGAGAAATGTTCTGGCTGTGGTCACAAAGGGGAGACTTGAACCCAGGTCAGCTTGTTTCTAAACTCAACAGATAATCTACTATAGAACATTGATAATGATAATAAATTGTGGAGAGAAAACCCTCTCTAAATTTAGGTTGTATTGGTTAATTATGAGTGAAGCTTATCAATGAACTGAAGTCTTCCCATCTTATTCTATGAGTATCTTCCTTCTTCCTACCAAAGGGAAAAAAATGACCGCTTTAAGTCATTGCCTTCATAGAAAAAGCCTCAAATGGGCAGTAGGCAGAAGCTGTACCCCAGAAGCTCTGAGTTGTTCCATTATCAATTTTGCATTCATCTGATGTCATGTCTGATTTACAAATTAGGAAATTTGCTTTGAACCAGCCCAAGTCTGCGGATGAAAGGTCAAGAATATGACTGGGTACATGAGAAAATGATCTTTTCTTCTTGAATTAGCTATTTTTTTCCTATTCCTTTTCTTTACCTTCATCTACATGGAAAAATGGAACAGTTTTGGAGCTGCAAAATTGTAAAACCTAAACCATCAATGCTGTTCAGCACTGTGCCAGTCTATGAAAATTCTATTTGGAAGGCCTTATATACAGAATTGAGGAACATTAGATGGTTGGAAGGACCTTGTTCTTTGTCACTTGGAGTGGTATTCTTCCAGTGTGACTATAGAAAGGGACAGAAAAAGTTACTCTAAAGGGGGAAAAAGTCAAGAAAGTACCCTACTCATGTTGTGGCTTCTCTTCTGAATTTGTATCTTGTGCAACCCTTTCATCACAACGGTTTTTTTTTAATAACAGGACTCTTTTTGTGTTGCTCATTCATCCAGACTAGCTTCGGAAATTATGTTAGGATCAGGCTCTGGGCTGTTCTGGAGGGAAAGTCTGGGTTGGTCCTGTTGCTGCTGTCTTGAGAATACAGAATATTGTATTATTCCAGATTCTCAGACTGGGGACATTCAAGGTTGGTCTAATCCAGGGGAAAGTCTGATTGCTCTCCCCCCTGGCCTAATGTGGTTTGGATCTGAGTAATAATAGACTTCTGCTGTCCTCAACCACATTAGCTCAGAAAGTTGGGATTCCCATCCTGGTTATACCTCTGTAGGTATAATGTGCCCCTCCCTCCATACTACTCCAAAACATTTTAGAAAATGTACCAGGATGACTCCTGTTTGAGAAATTTAAAAAATTCAGACTGGGCTGGAAGCTAGAACTGAGACCTAGCTCCACTCCAAGTCACACTGTTGATGCTTGTTTCTGAACTTCCTCCTAACTCTATATATATAGACGAGGTCCTGTGACCATTCCTCATCTCTGGGTACAGATTCCATTTTCAGTCTGCCCTGGATCACTGATTTAGAATTGAGTAATTATATTCACAAAAATGTCTTTGAATAGACACAAAAACGTCTGTTGGGATCTTTTCTCAGAGTCTGCATAAAGTTGGTTTCTGAAAGTCCACCTTACTCTTATCCACCATTGCCTGGAAACTAGAAAATTTTACAGTCTGGTACTCCAAGTCAGATCCTATCTCAATGTACAAAAAGCTGTCTTTCCACCCTATATTAATTTGGACTAGATGAATTATTCACTGTGATTATTTTTTTAATTTCTCAAACAGGAGACATTTTCTAAAATGTTTTGGAGTAGTATGGAGGGAGGAGCACATTGTTCTTCCTGCCACACACCATATTGATATGTTCATATAGCACACTGAGAATCTTCTTTCTGCTCCCCTTTTTGGCAAGGTTTTAGATGTATATCAAAAATAAATGTTACCCTCAGTATGCCAGGTGCCGGGGTAGGGGTTTAATGAGCCAATGGATACGAGAAAGGATAGCGTCATTCCCTTAATTATAGACAGGATTGCTGAGAAAATGAATCCAGTTCATGACCGCTCATCTGGGCATGTCAGAAAAGAACATATGTCCTAGCCCTGTGAATCCTACATGAGCAGTGTCTCTATGTTAGAATTAATTATCTTTGGTTTGAACTGTGTCTTCTGGCAGACCATTTAGCGTAAACACATTGATGGGGTTCATGAAGCATGATTTTTAGTAGAGGTAGACCCATTAGAGTACCTTGAATTTGGGGTAGCCATCTCTGGGAGACCTATTCTGGTGATTTAGGAAGATGAGGGCAAAATCTCATAAAACAAACATTAATTTCTCTTCTGAAGTGATACTTTTTCACTAATGGCATCAATCCTAGAATCCTTAAGGAAAATCTTGAGGAAGTATTTCCTTGGAGCAAAAATAATGGGTGATCTTGTTTCTGGGTAACATTCAAGATAAGATTTCAACTAAAGTTGACTTTCATTAAAAGCCAAGGAAAATGAATAAGAGGATGTAATGGTCACTATATATCACTTCACCTTCCTGCAATGAGAAAGGATATGGGAATCCAGAGGCCCACAAGAATATGGGAGGAAGTAGCCTTAAACTCTCTCCTATTTCAACATCTTCCTGCACATAAAGCTGATATTTAGATATCGATTGTCACATATAGGTTATACACAAATAAAATTGCAGCCTTCTGAGCACAACAACATTCATCTGTCCTCAATTGACACATATCCAAGCAAAGTATTATAGGATTGTTTGGTCTTTTGTCATTACTTCCTTGACATCAAAATCACTATCATCTGGTTCAATTACATTAAAGAAAGATGTGCATGCCTTTACAGAATAGCACTTCATTATGAATACCTCTTTGGCACCATGGTAAAGAGACTAGAAATTGGCCCTCTTTGCGTATTAACATGGACCAGACCTATGGATTGTATTTGCTTGCTTGCCAAGTATGAACTGCCACAGTTCCCATAGGATTGGGGCTGGTAGCTGCTGAATAAGTTTAGGATTTTGAAGGGAGACAGAGCACAGGAGAGCAGGTAATGAGGAAAGGGTGGGAAAAGGGATGAGAGAATTGACACTGAAGTAGTTCTTAAAAAAAATTTTTTTTTAAAGAGTCAAAAGTGTCATTTGAAAATGTCATTTTCCCCTGGAGAAATAATTAGTCAAGAATTTATTAAGCGCCTACCAAGTGCTATATATACACACTGCCAAGGAGCTTATATTCTAATGGAAAACACAAGCACATCTGTGTATGTGCATACTATAGAGAGAACAAATGGAAGTTAGTTTAAAAGAAAGGGCACTAGGCAATTGGAAGGATCAAGAAAGGCTTCATGTAAAAGGCGGGTCAGGTCAATGTACATTTATTAATTGCCTGTTGTATATCAGGCACTGTACCAAGCTCTGAGAATACAAAGTAAGGCAAAAATACAGCCCATGTTCTCAAAGAACTCATTGCCCAAAGGGGAAGATAGCATTCAAACAATAATGCAATAATGTTATACAAAAGACAAATTGGAGATAATCAACAGAGGGAAGGCATAGAATTAAAAAGCAATCAGAAAAGACTGCTTGTGGAAAGTAGGATTTTAGCTGGAATGAAGAGGAAAAAACCAGGGAAGCCAAAAGAAGAAGATAAAGACAGAATATATCAGGCATGGGGGGCCATACTAACCAGGAGAAGGGAGAGACACAGTAGTGGGATATGAGGTATCCTGGTAACTATCACACATATCAGTAAGTGTAGAAGATAGACTGGAGTAGGTTGGAACTCATAGTGAGAGGCCTATTAGGGAAACAGTGCAATCATCTGGGTGAGATAGAACTGAAGGCTATGTAAGTAAAGAGGAAGGGTGGCCAAATGTAAGAGACTTTGTGGAGGAAGAAATAGCAAGATGTGGCAATTGATTGTGTCAAGGAAAGTGAGGAATCAAGAAAAATACTGAGTATAACTCTGAGAGACTAGAAAAATGGTGGTACTTTGGACAGAAAGAGGGAAATTTTGAAGTGGTGTGAGTCTGGGAGAGGTTGAGGAATGAATAATGAGTTTTACTTTAGATATCTTGAATCTGAGATTTCTCTGCAATACACAATTTAAATTCGCAATTGATAAGGCATGGCTGAAATTCAGGGCAAATGATAGGGAGGAGTCTCTCTTCCCTCTTTCCTCAGCTCTTCAATTGCTTTTAGGGTACAAGTCGGACTGAATAATTTTAACAAACTTATAACAAAATCCTGCATCTAGACTTGAACTGGTCTTAAAATATTTAGATGTAATGCCCCATGTTGATACAAAAATGATGGGTTAAATAATTTTGCTATTGTGGAAAAACTAAAAGCAGAATATCCTTGGTGTTTCAGCTCATATTAAATTTCTGGGAAAAGTGATAAAGTTGGAAACTGATTTAAGAACATTAAAAATCAGGGGCAGCTAGGTGGCAAAGTGAATAGAGTACCTGCCCTGGAGTCAGGAGTACCTGAGTTCAAATTCGACCTCAGACACTTAATAATGACCTAGCTGTGTGGCCTTGGGCAAGTCACTTAACCCTGTTGCCTTGCCCCGCCCCCAGAAAAAAAGAGAGAGAGAACATTAAAAATCACAAAACCAAGGGCAGCTAGGTGGCACAGTGGATAGAGCACCAGCCCTGGAGTCAGGAGGGCCTGAGTTCAAATTTGACCTCACACACTTAATAATTGCCTAGCTGTGTGACCTTGGGCAAATCACTTAACCCCATTGCTTTAAATAAATAAAAAATAAATCACAAAACTTTCATTTTTTTTTACCAAATTTCCACCAGATTCCCACAAATTGTACATACAACTTAATTCTTTTAGCCAGAAGTATCATAGCTAACATCATATTAAATTGAGCAATCATTTTTAAATGAAATTGGTTCTTAATGGAATTTTAATGGATGCTTTCAGGATTTCCCCTAACAGCAAATCCAAATTAATTTGTAATTATGAACTAATGTGCATTCTACAAATTCCAGTGGCCCACAAACCTAATTTGCTGGAAATAAAAACTATTTTTAAAAGCCTTCCTTCCAATTATTTTTCCACTTCTTGGAAATTTCAATTTTGAGCTTTCAGAGGCTTCAATGAAGACAGGCAAGGAATTAATAGTATAGGATCTGGACAACATTAGCCATCTCTGATAATATTCCCAAACATCAATGAAGAAAAGACTTTGTCCTAAACTTGAAAACATATTTGCTTGCAGAAAGGGTGACATCCAATGGTTCAAAACCACATTTATCAGTAACTGCTTTCTATTTTTCCCCACCCCAAGATCTACCAAAGAGAAGCTTTAAAGGTCAGCCCAGAACAGTGCTTTTCACCAAGGCCTCCCCTTATTGCTCTGGTAAGTTCTCCTTTGCCAATCATATTTGAAAAAAAAAAAGTAAAACTGGATTTAGATGCTTTTAACCACAAAAGAGGAGAGGATTTGGAATAAAAGCACACAATAATTTGAGTCTTGATAGATAGCTTTAACATTTATTCATTCAATAGACATCTAGAACTCTATACTGTGCTATCTAGGCTGGGGGAAGAGGCTGAGATGCATAGGAAAACAGTTTTCTCTTGAGTGCTTAAAATGTAGCAGGGGAGAGGTCTAAAGTATTATAGGATTCAAAAGCAGTGATCGCATCCAACTGAATGATCAGGGAAGATCCTCTGGATGTGATGGCACGGGAACTAGGCCTGAAAAATGAACAGTATTTCAAAGGCTAGAGATTATAGTGACATTGTTGAGGATGAAGCCATGGATGACACCATCTAGAGGGAGGAAAGCATGAACCAGGTTCGGAGAGCTACAATAGTCCAATTGAGTGAGAATACTGGGGCAGTGAGCATAGAAAAATCAAGGAGATACAAAGGAAATGTAAAAAGTAAACATTTCCTTGATCTTTTCTTCTCTCACTATATTATTTCATTTGATGATTTTATCAATTCCCATTGATTCAATATCTCCTTGCTTATCAATCCCATAACTACTTATCTACTCCTAACCTCTCTGACCTCCAACCTCACATCTCCAACTGCCTTTTGGACATCTTAAACTGTATATCTTGGAAACTTTAAACTGTACTTGTCCAAAACTGAATTCATTATATTTTTCCACAGCCCTCTTCTTAATTTGCATATACCTCTCAAGGACATCACCATGCTCCCAGTCACCCAGGCTCACAAACTAAGTTTCATTTGAAACTTCACTCTCTCTTACTTTTGATCAAATCTGTCAAATATTGATACCTTCTTGATATATTTCATTTTCTCTAGGGCTGCCAATGTAGTAACTGCTGGTTGACTGACTCATTTTGAAGAATGAAGTTTGTTAATTAAACTTGATGAAATTATAGGTGGCAAGATGTCAGTGTTTGATTGAACGATCTCTCACACTCCTGGCAGCCTTTGAGAAGAAAATCTGCCAGCTCCAATGTTCATCTCAATTTGACAGAATAACCTGGGGAAGTCAAGAGCAAAGCCAGCTATGGAGGAAAAACCCAATTCTTATAAGAAAGTGCTCTTTTCCTTTTCACTTGGGCCTCTTCCAGACTGCAATGAGAATAAGGAAAGGGATTTTTCCCCAGGGTAGGATCAGAGAGCCCAGTTCAAGAATAATATTTTGCTGAGGAGTCCAGTTGAGGGACAAGCCAAGAAAAGATGCCGAGCTCAGGGTAAGCAATGTCAATCCACTATGAGAAAAAAAGATCTGGCTCTCTTTGTGGTGGCAAAGAATTGGAAATTGTGGGGATATACATTAACTTGTGATAGCCTGTATAAGTTGTGAGATATGATTGGGATGAAATATTACTGTACTATAGGAAATGATGAGCTCATTGATTTTAGAAAAACATGCATAAAGTTGCACAAAATAATAAAGAGCAAATTAAGCAGAATCAAAAAAATTTTATAAAGAGTAAACAGTAATAGCATGAGCAACTAAGTCATTTTGATTATTATAAATTCCCAAATTAACTACAGAGAACATTTGGAGGAAGATTGTATCTACATCCAGAGAAAGAAATGATAAATATAAGTATGTATGGAATGATTATACATAATTACACATATATGTATATATATACATATATGTATATATATATATGCACACACTTGTGTCTAATGGTAGCCATCTTTAAGATGGAGGGGAGAAGGAAAAAAATTTAAAAAAAGAAATTTATATGATAACTTTATTATCCATTTAAAAGGAATACCAAGTTATTCACAATAGAGTTGCATTTTTATGTGTAATCATCTTTTTTATTCTACCATGTTAGTCAAATACTTGTTTTATAACATAAATTATTAAAAAAAAAAGACAGAAGCCCAAAAATACTAGAAGTAGGAGCTGTCTTGGCCATGAATTTCCTTTGTGTGTTCCTCTCTATTACTCTACCTATTTTTCCCTCCTTTACTGTTTGTAAATGTGGGAGAGTACACCACAGGTTTCTAGTGGTAAAGTTTTTTTTACCACTTTTTATGTTATGCCATTTCAGCAAATTTTTTCACTTTTTTTTTAGGTTTTTTGCGAGGCAAATGGGGTTAAGTGGCTTGCCCAAGGCCACACAGTTAGGTAATTATTAAGTGTCTGAGACCAGATTTGAACCCAGGTACTCCTGACTCCAAGGCCGGTGCTTTCTCCACTATGCTACCTAGCCACCCCATATGTTTTTCAATTTGAGCTAATTTTATCACCTGGTGAACAAGTCAGTGAGGGATTTGCTGATAAATATATTAAAAGGCAGCTAGTTAATAAGATTCTAAAGTCTGAGAACATCTATGGAGATCTGTTACTTCAAACTAGAGAAAGGAGTAGTTGTAGCTATTCTAATGCATTAGTCCACTCCTACTTGCCCTGTTCCAGGGAAGGTATGTTTGACTGAATCATCCCAGAGTAAGAGAGGAGCCATGGAGAGTAAATGCAGTGTTTGTGAGGACATCACACAAGTCCAGCAGTCCCTGGGACCTATAACTGCCTAGCACTGTTGCCTCTTACTTCCCGAATGCTAATAAGTATGGTAAATATGTTTGCATTTCACAATATTATGGTAACACCAGTTTTTGTAAAGCCCCTCAAAAGATGGCTGTCAGGATCTTATACATAACCAATATAATTCATCCAAATAATCAGATGCTAAATAAATTTTTTTTAGAGTTTTTTTTTTCAAGGCAATGGGGTTAAGTGGCTTGCCTAAGACCACACAACTAGGTAATCATTAAGTGTCTGAGTCTGGATTTGAACTCAGGTACTCCTGACTCCAGGGCTGGTGCTCTATTCACTGCACCACCTAGCTGCCCCTAAATAAATTATTAAATAGTCAATTAAGTCAAAATAGTCATACCAGTTGTATGTATAGTCTATGAAGCCATTAGGAAGGAGGAATTCTTCAGACATATACTGCAGGCTTTCGTGATAGAGCTTAAACAAAAATTATCTTGTAAGGAGTGATTAAAATTATTAATTCAGGGAATTTTGAGCTAATAATTCAATGATTAACTTACTATTGGAACCTAGTTTACTGAATTGGATTGCTTACCCATTAATCTGCAATCCCAATACAAATAACTCATTCCCTGTTCTTTGCTATAACAGTTAGAGGCAAATACTATTTTTAATCTACCCATCAAAAACATTAGCCTCCCTCAGTCTGCTCATGATCTTATGAGTCTGGAATCTGAGCCTCCACCTTCCAATTATACATAGCATGACTGCATATACATGGTGGTCAAAAACAGGATTTTTTTTTCTTCTTTTGGCAAAGCTGCTGCAATTAGAGACAAGCAAACTCTCCTGGAGGTAGCAGCAGTTCTCTATACTGATACTCTCCAACAGGAATTTCTTTAGAGACAAGGCAAACAAACAGCATGGGGGTAAATTTCCACTCATTATGAATGCTTGATTTAACATCCAGTCGGATGAAGAATTCATCAGCCCTGTAGCAACCAAGATGGTGAATCTCAATTGAGTTATAGAAAACAGCTCTTTCAAACAAAAATTTCAGCCAGCCATGCTTAACACGGACTAAAATACTTTTCTAGCTACAGAACCCCATTCTTCTTCCTTATGTTACACCATCTTCCACTAAACCTAATTTAGTATAAAGGCCTACCTACTTGTCTGGTATATGAAACTTTTTTTTTTTTTTTAGGTTTTTGCAAGGCAATGGGGTTAAGTGGTTTGCCCAAGGCCATACAGCTAGGTAATTATTAAGTGTCTGAGACCGGATTTGAACCTAGGTACTCCTGACTCCAGGGCCAGTGCTTTATCCACTGTACCACCTAGCTGCCCCTGTATATGAAACTTTTAATATAAACTTTCAAAATTATTCTACTTGATTAAAAAAAAGTGTAAACTAACCGTTTTGGAAAAGGGACTTTGGAAGGTAACCAGCTGTCTTGGTTTGGCCAGAAGAGACCTCATTTGAGATGATCATTTTGGATGATTAGTGTACAAATAATCCTGAAAAAAGTTGCACAGAATTTTTGTTAAAGCTGGAACCAACTATGTACATTGTGGATAACTTTGTGAATCACATTATCTAAAATAATTTAATAATAAAATATAGTTCTTTGCAAACTTGACAGCATTATAGAAATGTTAATTGCTATCATGAAGTAGCCACACACACTCAGGGTGACTTAAAAGACACTAGGAAGCCTCTCCCATATGCTGGTCTGTAGCCCTAAATATAAGTCAATAAAAGCATAACAATAACTAATAATAATTAATCATTAATGGTAATTAAGTTTAAAATCATAATAATTCCATACAATCAATATGTGTTTACTAATTATCTACATATGCAAAGTGTTATGCTATGTATTGGGGATATAAAGACAAAAATGAAGCATGAATCCTTTTAATAAATACAAAATACCCAGAAGTAGGGATGCATTAAGAAACCAAAGCATGGCCCATTACCTGGATAATACAAAGAAAAAAGATGAAGGAGCACTTGAGACAAAGTTCTGATTTTGAAGAAGTTTTCAAAAAGTACTATTATTTTTGAGAAGTAGTTGCTTCTCAGTCGCAGCTCCCTACAGTAATAGTCCATAGAGTCAGACTTAGTCCTCAGAAACAGATTTCACTCAACCCTGATGATCTGAGAAAGGAAAGAACAAGTAACAAGGACTGGGGAAAAGTTACAACTGCACTGGGTTACTAACCTTCAGATTGGAAAACATTAGTGATAAATACGTTTAGAGACAGCAGCAAAAAGATAAAGACAGATAAAAACTCACAGAGGGAAAAAAATTAACAAACACTGAGAGACACATACCATGATAAACACTTCAAAAATAAAGAAATTGAGTCAAAATCCCTTGAAGGAGATAAAGTTATTACAACAGATGTCACAGGGCCTTCCCCCAAAACCACGAGGCAGCTCCAAGAATCACTGGAATATTTTAGAACAATCAAAAATTAATTGAAAAAGTATATAAATAATCTCCATTACAGCATATTCTGTGGAAGAGAATGACAGAAATAGAATGTAATAATATAAAAATAGAAGAAAATTAATAGAATAAAATTTAAAAAAACAACAAAACTAGAAGAACACATAAGAGCTTTATAAGAACACTGAATATAGGATGTGAGGAGATAATAATGGCAATAAGGCTTCAAGGAAAATAACTTGAAAAAGAAAAGATGTAAGAAAACTGTAAGAAATTACATACACAGGCACACACAACACACAAACTGCCCAATAACATTGGCACTTGATGCCAGAATACAGATCAACACAAAACACTAATATGAATTCATGTTTAATTCACTAAGAAATGTGCTTAACAAAATGAAGAACTATAATATAAAAAATAAATTTGAAAGGAAACACAGAAAAATCAATTTATAGACTAATGAGAGGGAAAGGATCTGTTACTTTTATTTTTTCTAATTGCACATTGTCTAAAGGAGATTGAGAAGCAAAAGAGCATCAACAGGACAAAAAAATTAGAGCAACATGTATATCAGGAAAAAGAGGAAAGTTAGTGAAAGAAGTGAATGGATATTTATATCAGGAGAAAAGTATCATTCCCTCATTGATTTTTTTATTTTATTTTCTTTAATGTTTTACTTTTCCAAATACATGTCATGAAAGTTTTTTTTTAACATTCATCCATATGCCTATGCATATTTCTAAGTTACAAAATTTCCTTCCACTCTTCCTTCCCACCTACATCCCCTCAATAGTGAACAGTCAGGTTAATATTGTATGCACATATTTGTGTCAAGTATGTTTACAGGTTAGCCATTTTTGGTATGAGGAATTAAAATTAAGGGAAAGAAAGAAATAAGAGATATCTATTTTTTAAAAAAGAGAATGTAGTGTTCCTCAGATTCTGAAGGATTTTTTAAATTATGTTTTGTTTATCTTCCTCTGGATGGGGATAACATTGTCTCTGGCAGGTCACCTAGGATTGTCCTAGCTCTCTGAACTGCCGAGAGGAGCTGCATAAATTAGAGTTGATCATCTCATAATGTTGTTGTTAATGTGTACATTTTTCTCTTGGTTCTGCTCCCTTAGCTCAGCATCAGATCCTGTAATTCCTTCCATGCTTCTCTAGAATCCAATCAGTTGTGTTTTCTTATAGAATACTATGTATCCCATAATATTTATGGACTATAACTTGTTCAACCAATTGATGGGCATCCCCTCAATTTCCAATTCTTTGCCACTACAAAAAAAAGGGTTGCTATGAATATTTGGGAACATATGGGACTTTTTTCCATTTTTTTATTTTTTCTGGATATAGGCTTAAAATTGGAATTGCTGGGTCAAAAGGTATGAACTATTTGAGCATAGTTCCATATTGCTCTCCAGAATGGTTGGATCATTTCACAACTCTACCAGCAATGCATCAATGTTCCAATCTTCCCACAATCTCTCCAACATTGATCATTTTCACTTTCTGTCATCTTAGCCAATCTGATAGGTGTGTGGTGATACCTCTGAGTTGTTTTAATTTGCATTTCTCTAATCAATAATGATTTAGAGCATTTTTATATGATTACATATAGCTTTAATTTCTTCATTTGAGAACTATCTATTCATATCCTTTGACCATTTATCAACTGGTGAATGATTTGCAACTTATAAATTCGATGCAATTCTCTATATATTTTAGAAATGAAACCTTTATCAGAACTCCCAGTTGTGAAGTTTGTTTCCCACCTTTTTTGCTTTCCTTCTAATTTTGGCAACATTGATTTTATTAGTGCAAAAAACTTTTAAATTTATTTATAGTTAAAATTATTCATTTTGCAGTTTATAATGTACTCTATTTCTTGTTTGGTCATAGATTTGTCACCTTTCCATAGATCAGATATAGAGTATTTCTTGATCTATTAGTCTTATGGTATCACCCTTTATGTCTAAATTCTGTACCTATTTTGACCTTATTTTGGTATAGGGTATGAGGTGTGGATCCAAGCCTAGTTTTTGCCATACTATTTTCCAGTTTTCCCCAAAATTTGGCAAAAAGTGAGTTCTTATCCCAGAAGCTACTGTCTTTGAGCTTGTCAAACAGTTGATTACTATAATCATTTACTACTGTTTCTTTTGAACCTATCCCACCTAATCCATCATTCTATTTCTTAATCAGGACCAGACAGTTTTGATAACTGTTGCTTTATAGTAAAGTTTTAGATCTGGTAAAGCTAGGTCACTTTCCTTTACATTTTTTCCCATCAGTTCCCTTCCTATTCTTGACCTTTTGTTGCTCCATGCACTGAATAAGTAATTTAATTTGAATTAAATTGTCACTTTTATTATATTATCTCAGCCTAATAATGAGCAGTTGACATTTTTCTAATTATTTAGATCTGATTTTTATTTGGGTGAGAAGTGCTTTATAATAATGTTCATACAGTTTCTAGGTTTGTCTTCAGAGGTAGATTTCCAAGTTTTTAATGTTGTCTATAGTTACTTTAAATTGAATTCCTCTATCTCTTGCTCGAGCTTTGTTATTCATATATAGAAATATTGATGATTTATGTGGATTTATTTTATATCCTGCTACTTTGCTGAATTCGTTAATCAGTTCAAGGAGTTTTTTAGATGATGTACTCAGGTTCTCTAAGTATACATCATATCAACTGCAGAGTGAAAGCTTTGCTTTCTCATTGCCGATTCTAATTCCTTCAATTTGTTTTTCTTCTCTTATTGTTAGAGCTAACATTTCTAAAACTATATTGAATAGTAATGGTGATAATGGGTGATATTGGAAATACTCCAAGTTTATCCCCATTACATATAATATTTGTTGATGGTTTTAGATAGATACTGCTTTTTGGTCATATTTTAAGGAAACCTTCATTTATTCCTAAACTTTCTAGTGCTTTTAAAGGGAATAGATGTCATATTTTATCAAATGCTTTATCAGCATCTATTGAGATAATTATATCATTTCTTTTGGTTTTGCTATTGATATATTCAATTATGCTGAGTCTTTTCCTAATACTGAACCATCCCCGTCTACCTGGTATAAACCAACCTGATTATGGTATATTTTCCTAGTAATAACTTGCTGTAATCTCAAAGCTAAAATTTCATTTAAGATTTTTGCATCAATGTTTCATTAGGGAGATTGGTCTATAATTTTCTTTGTCAGTTTCAGTTCTTCCTGGTTTAGGTATCAGCACCATGTTGGTGTCATAAAAGGAATTTGACAGAACTGCTTCTTCCCTATTTTTTAAAATAATTTATGTAGAATAGGAATTAATTGTTCCTTAAATGTTTGGTAGAATTTACTTGTATATCCATCTGGAACTGGAGACTTTTTCTTAGGGAGTGTATGGATGGTTTTTTCAATTTCTTTTTCTGCAGTGGGATTATTTAAGAATGTTATTTCTCCTTCTGTTAATCTGGGAAGCTTGAAT